>NC_056728.1:1039631435-1039788935 GCF_019279795.1 Protopterus annectens | reverse complement strand
GAGGACCCAGGACTGAACCCTGTGGTACTCCACTTGTCACTGGTCTGAAGTCGGATTTGTAGTCTGCTACTTTCACAATGTGGATTCTGTCAGTGAGTCAGTTGACAACCTATCTTGTGACATAGGGATTTATACCTAGTTTAGTGAGTTTAGCTATAATTCCAGAGTGGGGGATGGTGTTGAAAGCCTTGGCAAGATCTAGATAGGCTGTATGAACCACCTTACCCTTGTCTACAGCTTTGGTGACTGCTTCAAAGAAGTCTATCAGGTTTAGGAGACATGATCTGCCTTTTACAAACCCGAACTGGGTGGGGTCCAGAGACTGGAGATTACCAATGTCTTTGTCTATAAGTTCCATGATGATACGTTCCATGGCCTTGCAGACCAGGCTCATCAGGCTAATGGGGCAGTAGTTCCCGGGGTCCGTGGTGGCTCCCTTCTTGTGGAGAGGGATAACTGTTGCTGTGTGCCATTCAGCAGGCACAAAGCCTGACATGAGGCTATGATTGAACATGGCACTTAGGTGGGGTGCCAGTTTGTTCTGTAGTTCATGTAGAACACAGCCTGGGATGATGTCTGGTCCCATGGATGCTGTGATCTTGGCTTTGGAGAGTGTGTTTTTTACCTGTGCAGTCGTGATTACAGGAACTTTGCATTCTTCCAGTATAGAGACGGGCTCTTTAGGGGGTGAGAGGTGGGTAAAGTTGGCACTAAACCTATCTGCCAGGATGTTGGCAATATCAGTTGGGTCTGTATATTTAGTGCCATTGTGCTGTAGATCAGAGCAAATCTGAGTGTTGCCATTGAGATTATTGACATAGCTATAAAATGCTTTGTAGTTCTCTTTAGAATCAGTGGCGATTTTGTTTTCGTAACTAGCTTTGGAGGATTTTATCAGGGATCGCAGCTTCTTATTGAGGCTGACCAGGAAGCTCCTCCACTCATGGGATTTTACTTTTTTTTGCAACAGTTTTTTCCTTCTGTTGTGCAGTTTGTTTATGGCAGGGGACCACCAAACTGGCTTCCTTTTTTGGAGGACAGCATCTTGGTTCTGTTTGGGATAGCATGATCCATGCACTCGTGTAAGTGCTTATAAAGTGTAATTGTGTAGTATTCAGTAGTCGTAACTATATTGTCCATCTGCATGGGTGTCATGAAGTTCACCACTTCTGTCTTAAGAAGCATGAAGTTGGCTTTGGAGAAATTTTTTACCATGGTTTCCTTAATGAGGGGTGGGGGCAGGATGTGGATATCTAGGGTAATTATCTTATGGTCGGATTGGACCAATGAGGCATTGACTTCAGGTGTGGAACACAGGGTAATGACTAGATCTAAGATATTGTTGCCCTTGGTGGGGGTGTGGATAAGTTGATACAGAGCATTGGAGTTTATTAATTCCAGAAAGCGTTGAGCGAAAGAGTTGGTACATGAGTAGTTTTCCTAGTTAAGGGTGGGGTAGTTGAAATCGACCATTATTAGGATGTTTGGTTGAACCCTAATATTTTCCAGTACATCAAGAAAAGAGGAGTGGGAATCCTGGAGCATGGTGGGGAATCTGCAAGCTACAATTTGGATTGCAGCTTTGCCCACAGTTAGTTGCACTTGGATAACCTCGGCTGCATTATGCTGAGCAACTAGCCTGGAGGTGTGGATAATCTTAATGAATATGGACACACCTCCACCTTAGGTGTTCCGGTCCAGGTTACATGGCCGAAAAGTGTGGTATGAGTTATAGCCTGGTAGTGCAGGGGTGCTCTCTGGAGCCTTGAATCAGGTCTCAGTCACTGCACAGATATCGATCTTCTCCATTTTAAGGAATGCCTCGAGTGAGTGCATTTTGAGATTTAGATTTCTAGCATTTTGTAGCATCACCTCAGTTTTTGCTTGCCTGTTCCTGTTACGATGGTGAATTTATCATTTGAACCTTGCCTAAAAAGGGTACTATGGGGGTGGCAAGAACCAGTTTTCAGGTTATTGCTGAATTCAGGGCTGTGTTACAAGTTTCTGTGTTGCCCATACCTTACTTGGATAGAGGGAAGTTTCTCTGTTCACCTGTGAGAGAAAGAAGCATTGAGCAGCCTATCGGTCCATGGAGGAGTGGTTTCAGCCCAGAAGTTAGTAGTTTATTGGCCATTTTGGGCTAATCTCTATCTCTTTCATTTCCTTGCTGTAAAAAATGCATTTGCACGGTTTTGTACACTGGGCAGCACCGGTTAGCTAGGGTTAAACTATTCCCGGCTCCACGATGTCTACTCTTCAATTTTTCCTTTGGAACTAGACAAACTTTCAACTTAAGCACTCAAACCATTCATTTCACTTGCTCAAAACTCATAGCAAGCACTAATTAATCCTAGCACTAGACCCCCCTATACTGTCCAGAAGGACAAGGCTCT
Source organism: Protopterus annectens (assembly GCF_019279795.1). Classification (NCBI taxonomy): domain Eukaryota; kingdom Metazoa; phylum Chordata; order Ceratodontiformes; family Protopteridae; genus Protopterus; species Protopterus annectens. The sequence continues at coordinate 1,039,786,542 of NC_056728.1, read as the reverse complement.
CTATTCATCCCTAACCAGCCAGTCAGTAAAACAGCTCACTTTACCTATTCAGGCATGTCCAAAGGGCAGTTTCAGGTGTACTCTCCAGTCCAATTGGTGAATCTGGGCATTTTGAGGCAATGTTACAACTATCTCATGTATACAGGCAACCTTCTCTTCCTACCACCAAACACTAATATATGCGAGAGATACAATTATACAGCCAAACTGGAGGCAAAGCTCTCTCAACCCAAGACTGGAACTGACAGTCAAGAGGAGAAGGGAAATATTGCAACACACCACCAATCTCACATAGACCTGTTAAACCAACACTGGCAAATAACACACATAAATACATGAAAACATACTCGGAGGATCTAAATAAAAATCTCCAAAAGCAAAAGAGACCTCCAAAGCAGACATCCAAGCAACCTCCACACCCCATCACAAACCATGAAACACATACTGCACATAATCAGTGTGCCACTTAATCACAGCCCTTAAGGCAAAATAACATATCCAACACACTAGTAATAGGCGACTCTATAGTCAGGCACACTGATGTCCCATTAACTAGGCTGGACAAGGAGAAGGTTACAGTTAGCTGCCTGTCGGGCACCAGGATCCACCACATAACACAAGCACTCAGGTCACTCCAGAACAAGTACAAATACAACCTTGTCATTGTCCATGTTGGAGTGACTGTCCTGAGATGTACCCCCCTGGACTACATGAAAGGAGACATGGAAGAGCTCTCTGATCACGTAGCCCAGGCCAGTATGACCCTGACCCTGAGTAGCATCCTGCCCTCACCAAGAATGATGCCGCAGTATAAAGAAAAAATGATCAATTTCAACAACTGGCTATGTTTCTGGTGTCATTCAAAGGGGATCCAGTATCTGTCCACCTGGGATGACATGCTCGACAAGCCACATTGCTTCTCAAGAGATGGCTTGCACCTGTCACCCTTAGGCTTTCGAATACTGGCCAAGGTTTTTGCCACCCCCAGAGTGCCTTTTTTAGACAAGGCTCAAAAGACAAACTCACCACCATAAATAGCACAAATAATCAAAAACTGAGGGTAATGCTACTCAACTCCAGAAGTCTAAACCTCAAAATGCATGCACTCGAGGCACTCCTCAGTATGGAGAACATTGATATCTGTGCAGTAACAGAAACCTGGTTTAAGGCTTCAGAGAGCACCCCAGCACTACCAGGCTATAAACCATACCATACTTTTCGGCCATAGAACCTGGACCAAAACACAAAAGGCGGGGGTGTATCCATATTCATCAAGGATACCCAGACCTATAGGTTAGTGGTGCAGCACGATGCTTTAGAGATCATCCATGTGCAACTAACAACGGGCACAACTGCAATTCAAATTGTAGCTTGCTACAGATCACCACCATGACCCAGGACCCCCATTCTGTGTTTCTGGAGACACTGGAAATTATGAAGGTCCTACCAAATGTCCTAATATTGGGTGATTTCAGTTACCCAAACATTAACTGGGAGAACTACTCAAGTACTAACTCCCTTGCCCAATGCTTCCTAGAATTTATAAACTCGAACACCCTGGATCAACTGGTCAACACCCCCACCAGAGTTGACAACATATTGGACCTGGTCATCACCAACATGGGCGACCGGTGTTCCACACCGGAGGTCAACCCCTCACTGGTTAGATCAGACCATAGACTAATCAATCTGTATATCCACATTCCACTCCCACCCCCAATCAAGGTAACACCTGTGAAAAACTTTTCAAAAGCAAACTTCACGCTACTTAAGACCGAGGTGAAAAGGTTCACAGCCCCCATGCTAAAGAATAATGCTGTCCAAGCTGCTGAATCCCTTACATAGGCACTCTATGAGCACCTGCAAGAATGCATGGATCAAGCTATCCCAAGCAAAACCAAGACTCACTCCTCCAAGAAAAGGAAACCAGTCTGGTGGACCCCTGCCATAAACAAGCTATATAATAGAAGGAGGAAACTAGTACAGAAAAGAGGAAAATCCCAAGAAGGAAAGACATCTCTTATCAGTTTCAGCAAGAAACTACGATCCCTCATAAAATCATCCAAGGCTAGCTTCGAAAGAAAAATTGCCAAGGACTCCAAAGATAACCACAAAGCGTTCTTTAGCTATGTCAAGAACCTAAGTAAAAACTTTCAGATCTGCTCTGAGTTAGTGCAGAATGGCACAAAATACACTGAACCGGCTGATATTGCCTACATTCTGGCAGACAAGTTTAGTGCAAACTTCACCCCCCTCTCACCCCCAAAGGGCCCATAACCATACCAGAAGAATGTAGAGCCCCAGCAATCACTGACACACAGGTTAAAACAGCTCAATCCAAAGCCAAAAACACAGCTTCAATGGGACCAAACAGTGTCCCAGGCTGTGTCTTACATGAGCTCCAAAATGAACTAACCCCTCACCTAAACACACTGTTCAAACTCAGCCTCTCTACAGGCTATGTACCCATAGAGTGGTGTACAGCAACAGTTAGCCCACTCCACAAAGATGGAGCTACAACAGACCCCAGGAACTATCATCCTATAAGCCTGACTAGCCTGGTCTGCAAGGCTATGGAGCGCATCATCATGGAACTCATTAACAGAGATATTGGGAACCTCCAAACATTGGACCCTACCCAGTTTGGCTTTGTTAAGGGCAGATCATGCCTCTTAAACCTGGTGGACTTCTTTGAGACAGTTACCAAGGCTATAGGCAAGGGAAAGGAGGTCCACACAGCCTACCTAGACCTCACAAAGGCTTTCAACACCATTGCTCATTCTGGTATTATAGACAAGCTCACCAGCCTGAACATAAACCCCTACATCACGAGATGGGTTGCCAAATGGCTCATGGATAGAACCCACACATTGAGTTTTGCAGGCTCTAGGTCCAACTTTAAACCAGCTACAAGTGGCGTCCCCCAGGGCTCAGTCCTGAGACCCCTCCTGTTCAGTATATACTTCTCAGAGGTACAGGCAAGCACAGGAGGACTATGGCTGACCAAGTTCGCAGATTACTGCAAACTGGGGGCCATAATTAAATCTCCAGCTGATACAGACATCCTCCAGAAGGGTCTTACTGAGATGGATACCTGGTGTCAAAATCATGGCCTCAAGCTAAATGCCAAAAAGTGCATAGTCATCCCCTTTGGAAAAAACAAAGTACCTGTAAACTACCACATATGTGGTAGTCCCCTAAATACAGAAAATGTAATAAGGGATCTGGGGACCCAAGTAAAAGTAATCTCTCCTTTGATAATCATATTGCCAAGGTAGTTAGAAAATACTTCTATGTGGCCCACCTAGTCACAAAAGCTTCTCATCTAGAACAAAAGATGTTATTGTGCCCCTCTACTCATCACTCATCAGACCCATCATAGAGTACAGCGCCTCATTTGGGATGTACCTTACAAGACATCTGCAACAGCAGGAAAGACCACAGAAGTACCTCACCAAGAGGATTACTGGCCTCAAACAGATGCCCTATGCAGCCCGACTGAAGAAACTCCAGCTGTACTCAGTTGCATACCGCTTAATCAGAGGTGATCTCCGCCTGACATATAAGGCCATGTCCAACCCTGAATTGATAGACATGCTCCACCTAAAAACAAAAAACAAATCCCCAAGAGCCACATGCTCTAGGGGTCTAAACCTCACCACAACGATAAATCGGATGTGCTGGAGGGATAGATTCCTGTCCCAGAGACTTTCCATGCTTTGGAACAGGATTTCAATCTACATTAAGCAAAGCCCCTCACTAACACTCTTCAAGAGAAACCTTGATGAGTGGATGGGAAAGAGAAAATTTACCCTGGGGATCACTGCAGTGGCTATGCTAGATGGAGGCACAGGGAACTAATCTAAGGGGTGGCAGAAGCCAACACATTCTGGCTAGGCTTATAAATGCCCTCAGGCAGATAGCTTAGTACTTACCTATGAAACTGTGAACCTGTGAACATCAAACATATGAATACATACATATATATATATATATATATATATATATATATATATATATATATATATATATATATATCTACAGCAGTAAGTGTGTGCAAAACAGATGGTTATATCAGGTGTGAACCCCATGTTGGGAACACATTGTCCTTGTTTGTGAAGGTGGGATTGGGAATTTGAGGAAGGATAGCAGGTATATTTGTGGATGTGGGTTGGGTTGGAAGATAGAGAAAACAGCCTACAGGGGCAGTATATAACACATGTGGTGGGTTAACACCCTGGATGGGGAGTATCGTCTGTGATGTGGAAGCCCCATAAGCCCCCATATGTTAACAATGGGAACAAAGTCCCCACCCATGGCCAGTCACAACATCAGCTTCACAGCCCTGAAGGTGCCTGAGCTGGACGCTGAGCAGGAGGAGCATGTGGACCCTGTAAGTGTGTACTGAGGGCCTGAAAGGTGCAGAGCTCCCTATGCACCAGACCCTGGACCTGTCCTCGGGTGGCAGGATCATGTCTGTGTGTGCTCCTGAGGGTGGACACCATCCGCTGAGGTGGTTCCACCTGAAGGCAGTGCAGGACCAGTAGATGAGGAGGCCCCAGGGTGGGTCCCACATGTGATGCGGCCTGGTAACATGGCCAGATGAGGTGGGAGAGGTGGTTCTGCTGGTAACTGTTCCCTAAACATGCTATTGTGTCACTGTTATAGAACATATGTGGGTAGTAATAGTTCACACATTCCCGGATCATGTCCAACAGCATGCATAGATATCCCCAATAACACAAAACAACAGATGTGCAGCAATCACATAGCAAACAGATCACGTGCATATATAGAACAATAGTGGTCCTTACTATGGCATGCAGGTGACATTGTCTGTAACAGGCCACCAATGATAGTGTCCCCACAGGGAACATGACTACAAACGCATAGCACAAAGTGTTGGACAATATGATATATGTCCCAATGGTAGGTATTCCGTAGACATACCTGTTGAGTTGTGTGATCAGATTGTTGTTGCAGATATAGTGGGGGGAGACAGAGATGTGTATTAAAAACTATGATAACCTTGCTGTATGAGGTCCTCAGACCTGTTTCCATCTTTATGTCTTTCAGGCAAGATGTCCTGGGAGAGGCTTCCCAGTTATACAGCAAAGGAGAATGAGTTCATCATCTCACACCTGGTGCAGCACTACCAGGTGTTGCTTGGCCAAACAGCCCATGATCAGCAGGATTGGACCACCCTGTGGAATGATCTTCACCACAGGGTAAATGACGTCAGCCTGTATAACCGCAGTTATGAGCAGGTCCAGCATTGTTGCACAGACCTACTTAGCAATGCCTCTCAGCATGCTGCTGCAGTCAGCAGGGATCAGCTCACAGCAGGAGGCGGTCATGCCATCCAGCACCCCCTGATACATGTTGAAGAGCTCCTTGCCAGCCTCGGGGCACTTTCCCACCCGCACACACAACACCTGGCGAAGAACATAGTGGAGATGGGTGCTACACAAACAATGGCAGAGGAGCATGCAGGTAGGGCCACAGGACACATCAGGAGACCACTGTTGCATATCCATCCACATTTGTACAGTCAGATGATGCATATGTGAGAAGACATATATATAGTCTGTTGCTGCATAGTAGCAATAAACAGATGTGCATAATCTGTAGTATTGTGGGCTTGTACTGTTGATGTACTGTAATGCTGCACCCACCCTATACCAATTCCACAGCTGTGGCTACTGACATCACATCTCTCACACACTTATGTAGGTCTCTCTGGTATACTACCAAGGCAGCAGCTTGTAGCTGGTGAGTATGGTGTTTGTTCACGTTTGCCAATACACCGGTTATGTTATGGCTATGGTGTATTCCATGCACACATTTAACACACCTACCCATAATGCATGCCATACATGTTCACGTATTGTTACTGTTAACTGCACTGCATCACAGTGGTCACCATGATGGTGTATATGAAGGGTATGTCAGATGCCTGCAATATAACTAACATCCTGTCATTGCAAAGTGGGTGCACAGAGATGACCATAATTGTGGGACAAATGTCCTACAGTAGGGACAAGTGTGAAACATCACCCCTATACAGTGCTACAACAGTGTATATACCAGTATTACAATGGAAACTTTTACAGATCTACACTATGGCATATCACAATACTGCAGTCTACAACCCTTACAACCTGCAATGTGGTCCTAACATGAGCAATGAATATGTAATATGAAATTGTATGTTAGGACAGCAAATATGGGGAATACATACCTTCACAAACACTGGAAGCATATTTGTGCACACACCCCAGATAAAATATAGTGGAAGCAGCTGTTGAGGTACTGGCCGCATGCATTTGTCATGGAAATGCACCTTCCAGCAAGTACACGTCCACAATGTCACAGCAAGTATTGGTCTGCTGTCCAAGATGTTTGGCCATCAAATGTACCCACTTACCTGCAACAGAGGCTGTCATGGCTTGCACACATTTTACATGACATGGTGTGGACCCCATACCCAGCAGGTAGCACCCAGGAGTTGGACATGTAGCCATACCTCACCATTGCATATACCATGGCAAACAGTGCTGTCATGTATGTGGCGAGGATGTATGGGACAGGAATAATGTAGGAAATAAACAGATGGCCATCCAAGACAGATGATGTCACATGTAGCAAACTGATCATGCAGGCTGCCTAGTAACGTGCCACAACACTGAGAGAGTTGCAGGAATGTCTAGCAAGTACTAACTGTGCACTACTCATGTCAGCAATTGCCTGGACTCTGCAAACGTGTGGCCCATGGGTTAGGGTAATCAGATGTGACAGTTGCACCACAGGAAACATCAGTCAGGCCTCTCTACAGGTAGCATATACATAACAGAAGAAGTCCCCAAAAGGCATGTGTTTCAATGTGTACTGTTGTACCAAGACCACGTTGGAAACCTACAGACAGTATCACGTAAGATACATGTGCTGCACAACCAACACCTCACCCCAACTCAGGCCCACCATCCCCATCTGTACCATGCTGGTGCCAGTGTACACCTGTATGTTTTCCATTCATTAGCTGGGACTAGGCAGTTACACATGGTGTCCACAGCAATAGTGATGGCAGTGTGTGAACTCCAAGGGATGTGCACATACGTTGACCTTGCTATCATGCATAGTTGGGGGACATGTGTAGGACAGACTGACCATATACTGGTAAATGCAGATGGCCCATGCTGGTATACCCCTGCCAGGAATAGTGACTGCTGTAGTACACATAACAATAGGTGCAAAAATCCATCATGATAAGGGCATGCACACATATGCACCCATGAAGTGTATGCATCTCAATCAGCATCAGCACAACTAACACATTTGTTTGACACTGCATTTGATTGTACAGGACATATGTCAAATATTAGGCTCATGTAATGTTAACATATGCAGTAATGTGGTCCCATGGCATATCAAGGAAGAGAGCTTCATATCAATAAGGGTGTGCACACCCTCCATAGCCATGGTAAGGTTTGACGGTTGTCAATGTAATTGTATCATATTGCTCATACATGCACTGCTGATGATGACATCTGTAAATCAGACATTAGGCATTTACAAATGACATCTGTCCAAATATCATCCCAGGTATGTGTCGGACAAACACATAGGGACTGTGAGCAGCAGAGCAAACATAACTGACACAATAATACACATTCAGCAATAGTATGTACATCTGTGGTATGGTGCACAGTACATGGTAGGGTGCTGAACAGGTGCACACCAATACTGTGTACATGGGAGCAGTGTTTTCCAAGGGAAGGAGCATCACCTACTAATACAGCCCATGCATCACACACATGTATACTGTTGCTAGCATGGATTGACAATAGCTGCACTGCACGCTGTCGAGTACAATATGTTATGCATGTTGACAGATGGGTAATGGGAGGTCTGTGTGTAATATATTCGTGCAGCCTCACCTGTACATTTGTGTGAGGGAGTGGGGGGTTATTTTTTCTGTAAGTGCAATCTGGTGGAGTGGAGGGGGGTTGATGCATGTAGGATGTGTGTGTGTGTGTGTGTGTGTGTGTGTGTGTGTGTGTGTGTGTGTGTGTGTGTGTGTGTGTGTCCATGTATGCACATGTGTGATTCTGGTGCTGTTCATAAGTCTTGACTTCCCTTTGGAATCGTGCAGTACATGGACATGGACTGACACATGAGACAGCATGAATACTTATCTGATATGTAATCTCAGGACAGTTGATAGTATAATAAGGTATGTAAAATGAAACATGCATTGGGAGGGATACTAGACACCAGGTATACTGTTAAAATTCCAATCAGCAGAAAGGTGAAAGAATACCCATGTATGCAGGACTACAAATGCATTGGGGAATTGCTAGATAACACCAGTGAGTGTAACCAAATATTACTGTTGTCCACATAATGTTACTAGAGCAACAGATCTTGCATCTACTGAGCAATATTTATCTATGACACTCCAGTGCGTGACATTATTGAGTGACTGTAGTAGCATATGGGGGCCATGCTCACGATGTCTGGACAAACTCAGGGTGAGCACTGGATGACAGCAGTGAGTCCTTGTAAAACTGACTCCAATCAAGTCAAAGAGGTAATGGAGTAACAGGTCATGCTTTGTGATCACTTGTCTAGGCAATTAGAAGAATAATACGTTAATGATCAGAATTAATAAGTGTAAGTTTTCAAGTGTGATGCAGGATGAGGAACTTAAGTGAATAAACTTGGCACAGTCTGTAAACTCAGGGACAGGTAGGTATTATGGTGGAATGTCAGTGTGTGTGTGTGTTTGTGTGTGTGTGTGTGTGTGTGTGTGTGTGTGTGTGTGTGTGTGTGTGTGTGTGTGTGTGTGTGTGTGTGTGCACTGTTAAGCAATGACATACAGATCTTAAAGTGCATTTCTTGTTTTCCCCTCACAGGTGGTGAGGTGGGTCAGGGTCCCTCCTGCATGCAATCTGATGTTGGTGTCCATACAGACACTGAAAATGATGATAGGTGTGTTGAGGCACAGGCGGAGTTGTCAGATGCCAAAGCTGGCCATCGTTTGACACCCCCCCTATTATCCAACCCATCTGCGCACACAGTCACAGTGCCTATAGATACACCATCACCAGTGGCCATAGCAGAGGGAGAGTTGGCAGTTGGTGGCAGTGCACAGGACAGTGTGGTATCTATGGCTGCTGTGTCTCGACACAGCAGCCATAGCCAGATGTCCAGCAGGGTACCATATAGGCAGATGTACAGGGGTGCTCGTGGGAGGGCTGCCGGTCATCATGCCCTGGCAGAAATGCCACATCTGGTACCACCAGATGCATGTTTCAGGCTGTCATGGAGGTGCAGGCACGTATGGAACAGTACACCAGACAGGGTCTGAGGCTACAGAGGGCTGCTTTTTCAGCTGTAAGCAACAACATCCGTGATCTTGCAGATGCCCTCCGTTATTATACAGAGGTCATGGATAGATGGTGGTGTGAGATGGTGAGCCTACTCTACCATGGATTGTCCATGCTAGATCATGTGGTGGGAGTGGTGTGATGGCCACATGGACATAAGCCAGCAACACCAACATCTGGAGGTCGACATGGACATGCAAGGACACCAAGCTGCTCCCATAGTGGCAGTACCAGACCCAGCACTGCAGGGGGGTGCTGTCCACACCACACCACAGCAGGCCATGTGCATGTGGCCCTGGCCAGTCTCAGGAGGGACCTAGTTCCAGCAGACATATGTCATCATCAGGGGGGAGTAGCATATCGAGGCTTGTACCTGGACATGCCAGTGGAACCCCTGACAGGCACAATTCTTGTGTCCATGGCTGGAGGCAGTGAACTGCACACCCTGCCAGGTATGGTCTGCAGCTGTCCAACAAAATCCTGTATAGGATAGCCACATGGCAGAACTGTGGCATGCATACTCGCACACAATACAAACACACCTAGGGCAATCCCATACCTAAACACACCACATCACCACGGCCTTATCAGTAATTAAAATGCCTCACTCACACACATGATGTCAAACGTATGGCCCAGCATAAGTCTCTGGCAAACTAACAACACACCCTGTGCATATGAAGATATCTGTGCCACATCCCTGTCATCCATAACATCAATGCAGGGACAGGCTAATATGGTTCTGATGCACACGGTGACTGCACTACAGTGTACCAATATACTGCTGTGTAACATGTCAGCAGTAATGTTTAATGCTTACATGTCAGGTAGTGTAGCTGTCCAGCCATGATGCATTATAGCTGTTAGTAACACTGAGTGGTTGTGGTCTCCATAATGGTATCCATTTGTGTGTAGGTGCCCATGTTTCAGCAGGAGGATGGTCTGCTGTCATATCTCACAAGGGGTATGGCACTCTGGTGACACCTTGGCTGTGCCATATCCTGGGTACAGGTGAACACATGTCTCAGGTCTGTATAACAGTTACTGCCTGTGCCACATGGCCAATAGATCTGGGGGTGATGTATACAGCTGAGTGCATGGTGGCTGCTGTTAGCAGCCCTTCTACAGTGGACAATGGTAGTTGTACTAGGTGGTACACACCACATGTTTGTGTATAACACACACAGAAGCTTAGGTGTTGATGCACTACACAGAGAATACTGTACACATGGATGTATGTACCTGTGCAAAGAACCCATTGTAGCCTATGTAATTCCACCAAGCCAGACTACGCAGAACAGCACATTGTGGAATAAGCAGTACCTTGCTGTATGAGGTCCTCAGACCTGTTTCCATCTTTATGTCTTTCAGGCAAGATGTCCTGGGAGAGGCTTCCCAGTTATACAGCAAAGGAGAATGAGTTCATCATCTCACACCTGGTGCAGCACTACCAGGTGTTGCTTGGCCAAACAGCCCATGATCAGCAGGATTGGACCACCCTGTGGAATGATCTTCACCACAGGGTAAATGACGTCAGCCTGTATAACCGCAGTTATGAGCAGGTCCAGCATTGTTGCACAGACCTACTTAGCAATGCCTCTCAGCATGCTGCTGCAGTCAGCAGGGATCAGCTCACAACAGGAGGCGGTCATGCCATCCAGCACCCCCTGATACATGTTGAAGAGCTCCTTGCCAGCCTCGGGGCACTTTCCCACCCGCACACACAACACCTGGCGAAGAACATAGTGGAGATGGGTGCTACACAAACAATGGCAGTGGAGCATGCAGGTAGGGCCACAGGACACATCAGGAGACCACTGTTGCATATCCATCCACATTTGTACAGTCAGATGATGCATATGTGAGAAGACATATATATAGTCTGTTGCTGCATAGTAGCAATAAACAGATGTGCATAATCTGTAGTATTGTGGGCTTGTACTGTTGATGTACTGTAATGCTGCACCCACCCTATACCAATTCCACAGCTGTGGCTACTGACATCACATCTCTCACACACTTATGTAGGTCTCTCTGGTATACTACCAAGGCAGCAGCTTGTAGCTGGTGAGTATGGTGTTTGTTCACGTTTGCCAATACACCGGTTATGTTATGGCTATGGTGTATTCCATGCACACATTTAACACACCTACCCATAATGCATGCCATACATGTTCACGTATTGTTACTGTTAACTGCACTGCATCACAGTGGTCACCATGATGGTGTATCTGAAGGGTATGTCAGATGCATGCAATATAACTAACATCCTGTCATTGCAAAGTGGGTGCACAGAGATGACCATAATTGTGGGACAAATGTCCTACAGTAGGGACAAGTGTGAAACATCACCCCTATACAGTGCTACAACAGTGTATATACCAGTATTACAATGGAAACTTTTACAGATCTACACTATGGCATATCACAATACTGCAGTCTACAACCCTTACAACCTGCAATGTGGTCCTAACATGAGCAATGAATATGTAATATGAAATTGTATGTTAGGACAGCAAATATGGGGAATACATACCTTCACAAACACTGGAAGCATATTTGTGCACACACCCCAGATAAAATATAGTGGAAGCAGCTGTTGAGGTACTGGCCGCATGCATTTGTCATGGAAATGCACCTTCCAGCAAGTACACGTCCACAATGTCACACCAAGAAATGGTCTGCTGTCCAAGACATTTGGTCATCAAATGTACCCACTTACCTGCAACAGAGGCTGTCATGGCTTGCACACATTTTACATGACATGGCGTGGACCCCATACCCAACAGGTAGCACCCAGGAGTTGGACATGTAGCCATACCTCACCATTGCATATACCATGGCAAACAGTGCTGTCATGTATGTGGCGAGGATGTATGGGACAGGAATAATGTAGGAAATAAACAGATGGCCATCCAAGACAGATGATGTCACATGTAGCAAACTGATCATGCAGGCTGCCTAGTAACATGCCACAACACTGAGAGAGTTGCAGGAATGTCTAGCAAGTACTAACTGTGCACTACCCATGTCAGCAATTGCCTGGACTCTGCAAACGTGTGGCCCATGGGTTAGGGTAATCAGATGTGACAGTTGCACCACAGGAAACATCAGCCAGGCCTCTCTACAGGTAGCATATACATAACAGAAGAAGTCCCCAAAAGGCATGTGTTTCAATGTGTACTGTTGTACCAAGACCACGTTGGAAACCTACAGACAGTATCACGTAAGATACATGTGCTGCACAACCAACACCTCACCCCAACTCAGGCCCACCATCCCCATCTGTACCATGCTGGTGCCAGTGTACACCTGTATGTTTTCCATTCATTAGCTGGGACTAGGCAGTTACACATGGTGTCCACAGCAATAGTGATGGCAGTGTGTGAACTCCAAGGGATGTGCACATACGTTGACCTTGCTATCATGCATAGTTGGGGGACATGTGTAGGACAGACTGACCATATACTGGTAAATGCAGATGGCCCATGCTGGTATATCCCTGCCAGGAATAGTGACTGCTGTAGTACACATAACAATAGGTGCAAAAATCCATCATGTCAAGGGCATGCACACATATGCACCCATGAAGTGTATGCATCTCAATCAGCATCAGCACAACTAACACATTTGTTTGACACTGCATTTGATTGTACAGGACATATGTCAAATATTAGGCTCATGTAATGTTAACATATGCAGTAATGTGGTCCCATGGCATATCAAGGAAGAGAGCTTCATATCAATAAGGGTGTGCACACCCTCCATAGCCATGGTAAGGTTTGACGGTTGTCAATGTAATTGTATCGTATTGCTCATACATGCACCGCTGATGATGACATCTGTAAATCAGACATTAGGCATTTACAAATGACATCTGTCCAAATATCATCCCAGGTATGTGTCGGACAAACACATAGGGACTGTGAGCAGCAGAGCAGACATAACTGACACAATAATACACATTCAGCAATAGTGTGTACATCTGTGGTATGGTGCACAGTACATGGTAGGGTGCTGAACAGGTGCACACCAATACTGTGTACATGGGAGCAGTGTTTTCCAAGGGAAGGGGCATCACCTACTAAAACAGCCCATGCATCACACACATGTATACTGTTGCTAGCATGGATTGACAATAGCTGCACTGCACGCTGTCGAGTACCATATGTTATGCATGTTGACAGATGGGTAATGGGAGGTCTGTGTGTAATATATTCGTGCAACCTCACCTGTACATTTGTGTGAGGGGGGTGGGGGTTATTTTTTCTGTAAGTGCAATCTGGTGGAGTGGAGGGGGGTTGATGCATGTAGGATGTGTGTGTGTGTGTGTGTGTGTGTGTGTGTGTGTGTGTGTGTGTGTGTGTGTGTGTGTGTGTGTGTGTGTGTGTGTGTGTGTGTGTGTGTGTGTGTGTGTCCATGTATGCACATGTGTGATTCTGGTGCTGTTCATAAGTCTTGACTTCCCTTTGGAATCGTGCAGTACATGGACATGGACTGACACATGAGACACCATGAATACTTATCTGATATGTAATCTCAGGACAGCTGATAGTATAATAAGGTATGTAAAATGAAACATGCATTGGGAGGGATACTAGACACCAGGTATACTGTTAAAATTCCAATCAGCAGAAAGGTGAAAGAATACCCATGTATGCAGGACTACAAATGCATTGGGGAATTGCTAGATAACACCAGTGAGTGTAACCAAATATTACTGTTGTCCACATAATGTTACTAGAGCAACAGATCTTGCATCTACTGAGCAATAGTTATCTATGACACTCCAGTGCGTGACATTATTGAGTGACTGTAGTAGCATATGGGGGCCATGCTCACGATGTCTGGACAAACTCAGGGTGAGCACTGGATGACAGCAGTGAGTCCTTGTAAAACTGACTCCAATCAAGTCAAAGAGGTAATGGAGTAACAGGTCATGCTTTGTGATCACTTGTCTAGGCAATTAGAAGAATAATATGTTAATGATCAGAATTAATAAGTGTAAGTTTTCAAGTGTGATGCAGGATGGGGAACTTAAGTGAATAAACTTGGCACAGTCTGTAAACTCAGGGACAGGTAGGTATTATGGTGGAATGTCAGTGTGTGTGTGTGTGTGTGTGTGTGTGTGTGTGTGTGTGTGTGTGTGTGTGTGTATGTGTGTGTGCACTGTTAAGCAATGACATACAGATCTTAAAGTGCATTTCTTGTTTTCCCCTCACAGGTGGTGAGGTGGGTCAGGGTCCCTCCTGCATGCAATCTGATGTTGGTGTCCATACAGACACTGAAAATGATGATAGGTGTGTTGAGGCACAGGCGGAGTTGTCAGATGCCAAAGCTGGCCATCGTTTGACACCCCCCCTATTATCCAACCCATCTGCGCACACAGTCACAGTGCCTATAGATACACCATCACCAGTGGCCATAGCAGAGGGAGAGTTGGCAGTTGGTGGCAGTGCACAGGACAGTGTGGTATCTATGGCTGCTGTGTCTCGACATAGCAGCCATAGCCAGATGTCCAGCAGGGTACCATATAGGCAGATGTACAGGGGTGCTCGTGGGAGGGCTACCAGTCATCATGCCCTGGCAGAAATGCCACATCTGGTACCACCAGATGCATGTTTCAGGCTGTCATGGAGGTGCAGGCACGTATGGAACAGTACACCAGACAGGGTCTGAGGCTACAGAGGGCTGCTTTTTCAGCTGTAAGCAACAACATCCGTGATCTTGCAGATGCCCTCTGTTATTATACAGAGGTCATGGATAGATGGTGGTGTGAGATGGTGGGCCTACTCTACCATGGATTGTCCATGCTAGATCATGTGGTGGGAGTGGTGTGATGGCCACATGGACATAAGCCAGCAACACCAACATCTGGAGGTCGACATGGACATGCAAGGACACCAAGCTGCTCCCATAGTGGCAGTACCAGACCCAGCACTGCAGGGGGGTTCTGTCCACACCACACCACAGCAGGCCATGTGCATGTGGCCCTGGCCAGTCTCAGGAGGGACCTAGTTCCAGCAGACATATGTCATCATCAGGGGGGAGTAGCATATCGAGGCTTGTACCTGGACATGCCAGTGGAACCCCTGACAGGCACAATTCTTGTGTCCATGGCTGGAGGCAGTGAACTGCACACCCTGCCAGGTATGGTCTGCAGCTGTCCAACAAAATCCTGTATAGGATAGCCACATGGCAGAACTGTGGCATGCATACTCGCACACAATACAAACACACCTAGGGCAATCCCATACCTAAACACACCACATCACCACGGCCTTATCAGTAATTAAAATGCCTCACTCACACACATAATGTCAAACGTATGGCCCAGCATAAGTCTCTGGCAAACTAACAACACACCCTGTGCATATGAAGATATCTGTGCCACATCCCTGTCATCCATAACATCAATGCAGGGACAGGCTAATATGGTTCTGATGCACACGGTGACTGCACTACAGTGTACCAATATACTGCTGTGTAACATGTCAGCATAATGTTTAATGCTTACATGTCAGGTAGTGTAGCTGTCCAGCCATGATGCATTATAGCTTAGCTATTAGTAACACTTAGTGATTGTGGTCTCCATAATGGTATCCATTTGTGTGTAGGTGCCCATGTTTCAGCAGGAGGATGGTCTGCTGTCATATCTCACAAGGGGTATGGCACTCTGGTGACACCTTGGCTGTGCCATATCCTGGGTACAGGTGAACACATGTCTCAGGTCTGTATAACAGTTACTGCCTGTGCCACATGGCCAATAGATCTGGGGGTGATGTACACAGCTGAGTGCATGGTGGCTGCTGTTAGCAGCCCTTCTACAGTGGACAATGGTAGTTGTACTAGGTGGTACACACCACATGTTTGTGTATAACACACACAGAAGCTTAGGTGTTGATGCACTACACAGAGAATACTGTACACATGGATGTATGTACCTGTGCAAAGAACCCATTGTAGCCTATGTAATTCCACCAAGCCAGACAACGCAGAACAACACATTGTGGAATAAGCAGTACGCTAGTTTAATGCCACTGAAGATGGTACCTGCAGGTTATATGTCCCCTTTCCCAATGTAGTGCAATCCTCAACATGGTAAACATATGTGTGCTGGTGTGGGTGGCACTCCCCTACCCTTTGGAGGGTGAGAGGTGCTGTAGAACCACAAATAGTGTGATGGACAAATTCATAACCTGTTAACATGAACTGTACAGTATTACGGCCAGCTATACAGGGGGATACACTCAACAGTAACCACAATGATGTTGGCTGTGTCTACAACAGCCACACCCAGCTATATATACCAAACCCAGTATCGCTGCACAACTATAGAGTGAGGAAGAGGCCATTTACACAGCTAACAGTAGTTGTGATGGAATGCATGTCCACAGGATGATACCTGTGACATGTTAGCATATGCCACGCAGTTCTTGGACAGACGTCCCCCTGGGACATGTATATTCTGCAACCTGAAGTAGATCCCTCCACATACACACACACTCTTACTTGGCAACACCGGGACTAGACTCCACCTAGGTATGTAGTGCTACTGATGTGTGTGGCTTTAATCACACACAACACACAGCTTTCAGGGTGAGACGTGTTCCAGGTTACATGTTACATGCAGAACATCCCCAGGCATATACAGTATGGTAATGGGGGATGTAATGGTTGTATATGGACAATACATAGTGTGACATACCATCATATACACATTGACAAACACATAACAGTCAGATACACATCTGAGAGACCTGGGCCTATCAGTACTAACTACCTTGTCAGTGTGTCCAGCGTGTTACAGGTAGGTTGCATTCAGCATATGCATAACTCGGCTGGATAGTGTTATCAGTTACCCGTATGGTTGATGGTGACAGTGGTCACCATACAGTGGTACATGGGACATGTACCGGGGGTACCATGGTGTAATGACAGTATATCCAGCACCCACACCCCACTGTGAATACTGTAAACACTGGAACCTATGATGACACTCTGACATACCCACCATCACACATTGACCAGGACTGTAATACAGCCCCTTGTCCATTCCAAGAGTGCTACTACAGGGATATGCATCTAATGCACATGTCCAAAGGCATAGTGAAGTGATGCATTATCATGCCTCTCCTATGGGCAGCAACATCACTATCCCTAATACTGTGTGGCAATGTGTATTGTAATAGGAGTATGTTGCCTCGGAATGCTGTACCCTACATATATATACACATACACACTCTTGCCAGAACTCGGTGGGTATCCCATGCCTATCAACCCATTTGTACAACAGTGTTGTGCTGGTACTGCAAGGCCCAGGTAGCCCTTAGGGAGAGGAGAGAAGTATAACAAGGTACATGTAATGTATGGTACAGCAGCGGACACATCTAACTATGGCAATGGGTGGTGTGGTGGGTGTGAAGGGCCTCAGGATATTCCCAACTACAGGTCTACTAACACACAGGCACTGATATTCTCAGTAATGCACACGTGCACATTTGTCAGTACTTGGGTGCATCGGTGCAGGTGTTCATAGGTGTGTACCAGGCTATTGTCCATGGAGAGACGGGAAGTGTGGGGGATGTGTATACAGTGGTATCATGCCATCTGCCATGTGCCAGCAGGCCATCTATCAGTAGACTCCACTGTGGTGACCCTCAGGGTGAGAGTGACATGCATCAGCCAATCCTCTGGGTGCCTCCTGCAGAGGGCCAGTGATGTATGCAACATGCATTACATAACATGGTTAGTGTCTGTCTTGGAGACTTGTACCCAAGCATGTTCTGTTGACTGTGGTAGTGTAGTTGAGGTATCTGTGGCATGTGGTGCATACATGGGGTTGAGTCCTATCTGTGCCATTTATAACACAGCTGGACAGACATGTCAGTGTCAGTCAATCATAGATTGCCTGTACGTATCCAAGATGGATACCTGACATCTGCACATTTGTACAGGGACTGACAGACATCATCTCACCAACTAGCTATGCAGTAGGATGAATGGGTTGACAGATAGATGTCTGAGATCGATAGATATGCCATTACTACATTATGGTAGTCCTCACTGACATGTGTTATACAGACAGTAGTCTACAATTATTTTCCACATGTCAGATCATTATCCAGTAGGAAATATATAATGTGACACAGCTCATACACCAGGAACACAAACAGTGAGGACTCAGAGTCCATCTATGCATGCAGGGGTGTTTGTTTCCAGTGCTACAATTAGCAATCTACTCTTGCTTGGGAAAGCACTGTCAATAGTACTAACGTAATGATATACTACATGCCAGTGTGACTGCATATAACCTGGGATACTACCCTTGTATATAACACATTCACATGGATAACAGTGTTGTACAAGCCATATATACTCAAGTGTCCCAGACAGGAGACTCACACCCCTTGCTTCTGTAATGACAGCACATAGATGCATGTTATGTAGACGGCATTACATACACTTATTACAGCTGTCATTACCCTGCTATGTTATCAGACTGGGATGTGAACACTGGTTACCAGGGCTGAGCCATGCTTAGCAGGTGTCAGCATTGCTGCAATATAACAGCTAAGCACATTTCTGAACTGGTAAGCGAAGCCTACATGGTGTAATTGGCCGTACATTTAACCATACCTTAGCACCACTTAGCTTCATGCAAATCCGCTTAAAGCTGCTCAACACTGCCTTATCCACTCTGTATTCAACAGCCCCTGTTCTGCCAGCAACAAAATAAACAGCCCTTGCAGGTCTTGAACCCAGGATCCTGTACACTATAGTCACAACAGTTAACCACATTGCCATAAAAGCTGTGAAGACAGTTGTTGTTTTTTCCAATATATTTGTCAGTATACATATTGAATAGTATTGCACAATTGCTGTGACTTCTACAATTGTGTAGTACTTGTTAGTGATATTATTGTTGCATCACAAATGTTGTTATATCTAAATATACACATATCAGATATGTACAGCGTGATACATCTGGGAAGGTATACACAACAGTAATGTTTACACATGACAAGGATATGGATATATACATATACATATGTAGATATATATTTACATGTACATACACATATATATTCATATATATGTATTTATATACATCTGTATAGTGCATCATATATGATAGAACTCTGTGTGTATATATATATATGTACATCATATATGTATGTGTATATATATACATATATATATATATATATATATATATATATATATATATTTATGTTGATATATATATATATATATATATATATATATATATATATATATATATATATATATATATATATATCTGTATATATATATATATATATATATATATATATATATATATATATATATATATATATATATATATATATATATATATATATATATATATATATATATATATATATATATATATATATATATATATATATATATATATGTACGTAGATATGTATATGTGCATATATCTATATAGATATATGGATATATATATGTATATATATATATATATATACATATACATATACATATACACACATATATTTAACATATGTCCAAACATGAAGTGGAGTCATACCTCAGCACCAATAGTCGCAACCTCTTAGTGCAAGGGGATGTCATGTATGTATTGCAGGTATATATGTAGACTGTTACTACTGTAACAGACATGTTGTGTGTGAGAGGTCACATCTGCTATTGACATGTACGCCATCAGCACTGATATCACAGTAATGATCCTGTGGACTACAGCAGAGATATGACCAATAAATGTGGACAGTCTGGCACACTTTGATCAGTCCAGAGGTATACACAGGTCTCCTTAGTGCGAGACATGTGGACCAAGCCTGACAATGTGGATGTTAACAGCCATATACATGGGTATATCACGTAAAGACTGGACTACATATGCCCACATAGTTTATGTATTCACACTCTCCTGTCTGTCCTGACACATAATAACTGGTGGTGCAGAGGTCACATGGCCACATACTACCCACTAGTTAGTGACATATATCTGTACAGCATCCCACTGCTTTGTCAGAAATACTTGGTAGTTATGGTGGCTTGGCAGCAGTACATCTAGCAAATATCTGGACATGACATCACACTGGGTAATTACATTAAGCTGCTAGGCATGTAACAAAGCACTGTGCAAACTACAGGTAGACTGCCACAACACTGGCCTACATTTCTTATGGAGGAGAATACACATGTACCTGCAAATATACCAAACTCTTTAGGCATGTCACAGCACAGAGTAACAGACACCTGTGTGAAAGTGCATACCCACAACCAATGTGAACACAACCACAACCACATATGGTAAGCAAGCTTAATATTGCAGTATATGGACTGTCTGATCAACACCATCCTCATATGTGCCACTCACACACTAACCCTACATATACAGGGCCATGACACAGTGTGGTCTGATGCCTGTCTGTGGTATGGGACATGTCTGGGTTTGGCCCTACAAACATGTAAGCCGATAGGGTACCATACACTGGAGCAGCATGTAACATCAGATAGAACAGGACCAAGAACAATGACATCTACCACAGTCTGTACACAGGCCAAGGTACGTTTTCACAAAATACATGCTGTTGACAATCACCATAAGTACACAGACATCACTACTGTACACACAACCACAGAATGCCCAGGTTATGTCCTCAAATATAACCCCTACTATACATAACATGTCTAGCAGTCTGATATCTGACTGGCTTGTTATCAGGTATGATGTCAATAAATAATGGTGTACAGGACATATGCACCTCTTACTGTATGACATATGTACAAAGGTTCACAGACTTGTGGCTGGAGGTACAGACACTGGCCCAATATTGGCATGTTGCTGTGATAACCTCATACATTTACTGTTGCAACAGGGTTTGTTGTGACATATGTCCTATGAGGGATATGAAGTCAGTAACTCTTATGGCTGTCACCATGTACTGACTGAAATCCTCAAACTATGCTTCTACAGTTCTAAGATAGGTGATCTGTGAGTAACACAAGGCACATAAGACTCCAAACACTGGACAGTCTGCAGATAACCCTATAGGTGGGAGTTTCCTCAAACACATAACACTGTCATGACAGGTATTAAATCATGTAGACCAGCCATATCCACACAAACCCTGTTAAACCAACATTACTTCAAATGCAGAAGAGCAACACTTACATTCTGTAGTCATGTCTGGAACATCTCCCTCCTGTTTGTTGACCTGTCTCCACAGTGTACGTTGTTAGAGGTATATCCCACTACCATCTGTGATGCTGTTTGCCAAACACCGACATGAAGTCCTGCTCACAGTGAATGAAAGGGGCCAACACCCACATGATGTTCCTAGTTATAAGAGTGGGTTTCCATGCAATTGGCTATGGGAATGTTACCACAGCTGTTCCATGTGCAATCAGGCAGTGGGGGGCTGCAATTCGTGCAGAGGCCATCAGCTGATCATGAGCATCACTTACAAAACACAAGCTGGTGCCTAAAGAAAGCAGGTGTACTTCTCCACATCCACCAGAGAGGGATTGAGAGAGACAGAGACAAAGTAAGACAGGGAGGGGGTAGGAGAGTAAAACCTAAGCATGTTTGTGTCACACACTTACCAGTATGGGGTTTCAAACTCCTGCCTGACTATGTATTGCTATCACATGTCTATGCAGTTATTGCATGCACCACAGAGCTTACATGTTGGGGAGATGTCCAAAGTTATATTCAATGGTGAGTGACATCAGCAACAGTGATAAAGGAGGGATACGGTAGGTGTAGTACACATGCCTGTCCACAAGAGCAGTTGACAAGGTCTACACAGCCACACTCTCTCAGGGACTCACACACATTACTACAGTTGGCAGGGTCAGGATTAAACTTCCTGACTAGCTAGTGTGCCACAATACAGTAATATGCAGGTATCACATGCACCACAGGGGTTATCAAAGGGTATGTCAAGGTGTCTGACATCAGAAGTAGGCCAATGGGAGGTGTAGTGAGTGTGAATGACATCCAAATCATTATATTCTACACACACACACACACACACACACACACACACACACACACACACACACACACACACACACACACACACAGGTTTGCCAGTACTGACAAGCATGGGTGCATTGCTTCACAGGTGTGTAGTGGTTGACTGTGCCAGAAGGCTGTACAAGGCTAGGTAAAGGGTATACCTTAGCATCAGGCCACATGACAATGGTCTTCAGTGTGGCTCAGTGGTTTAGTGTCTGGATTGGCCCACACAGGTATTGTATTCTCCATCCAGATGACTGGATGGTGAATACAATACCCACATGTGTGGATTGGTCCACACAGGTGGGTATTATATTCACCATCCAGTCATTTGGGTTACTATTGTGGGTGGCCAGTGCTGTACAATGCTTGCCATGTATGTGTTCTATATTCCATAACATGGATGGTTTCTGGGATGTGCACACATCCCACATGCATGTTCTGTGACATGTGGAAGAGTACCTGGGGTGTCTGGGGCATGTTGTGTAGATAGATTTTTATCATCAGATGTGCCATTCCTGACCTCATGTGGTGAGAACTGGCAATGGACACCAGGTTGACCCTGCACCTACATTGACAGCATGATACAAGTATTCCCTGGTGTAAGTGGCATCTGTCCATACAGGGCATGTGTACAAGGCATGGTATGTCCTTTGTGGGTTACATTTGCTAGCTCTACAGTTGTTGCAGGCATCCAGTGGGGAACATAGCAAAGGAGCACTGTATGCAGTGATTTGCCTATTCTAGGGATGGAACAGGATGCCATGTCTTCTGTAGTCCACTGCAATCACACCATGCTTACTATCTGTGGGTAATATGCAGGGAACTACCAACATAGTGATTGTTGCCTAGCCGAGTGTGTTTGTGTATGAGACATGGGTGGAGAGTGTTCTCTGGGTAATACAAGGGTTGCCTATATTGTTCCCCAAGCCATGATGTCACATATAGGGGTATGGATTGTCTCCCCCAGCCTCTTTGTTGTTTGACATCTGTTATCTTTGTAAGGTGGACATTGTGACATATAATAGGCCCACCATATAAGAAATTTGCAAAACCCACTCCACAATGAGTCCTGTTGTTACACACTCACAGCTACCTCCACACAGGATACATATGACAAACACACACACACACACCAAGTTGCACAGTTGCCATTATTGGGATTAGAACTCCTACCTAACTAGTACATCACACTACAACATTACGCAGTTATAGCACACTGGCATGCTTTCCACATTATATACACCCTTTATTTGGAGCTACCATGGCTCCGTTTTGTAGTTTGCAGAAATGTACTTGATTACTAACCGATTACATTTCAGCAAACTACACTAGCCCTGCACAGCCAGCTGCCAGCTTCCTGGATCACAAATTCACCTCATTTGCATGGTTTTCACCTGCAAATGGAGTAATTTGCATACAGGAGCTGTGTCCATGTAGGAATAGTGCAGGAGCACTCATGCACATCCTGGGAGCTTGTTCCTGGATCTCTCGGTGGCCATATTGCCTCCAGCAGCTCCTGCACTATTCCTGAATGCCACGCAGAGCTTGCTGAATCCTGGGGTGTGTGTATATTCTAAAATTTCTCAAGCACAACAAGTTAGATATATTTACAACATCATACGCATAACAGTTTGGATCCACAAAGGGGGTGACAAATTGTCTTAGAAACATCCAGGTAACTTCAGATACAGAAATCAAGTTAGATTGCATTGAAAAAGAACTACGCAAACTGGACCCAAGTAACGCACAGGGAGGAGACAGAATTATTAATAATGACCTGAGAACACTTTGGCATAAACTTATAGTACCAATATATGTGTCATTCACTAGGTCTTATAAATATGGGGAGATTAAGATTGAAGGCATGCACTTGTTAAACATTTCTTGATGAGAAAGGGAAATAGGAAAACTCCAAAGACATGCAGAACCATAACGTTAGCTTCTTCTTGTCAAAAAATAATGGAGATGATTAAATTAGACACATTATTGTCAGAACTGGAAAGATTTGGACTTGAAACTACATATTAGCCTGCATATGTTGAAAATAGATCTATCTTCACCTGTGACATGATTTTCTATAACAATATAATAACAGCTATTAATGAAATAGTGTACTGTAATGGAAGTTATATACATTTAACTTCAGCATTTGATAGAGTCATACATGAAACACTTAATAAAATAGAACAACTAGGTATTGATGTACTCTTGATAAGATAGATAACTGCATGGCTTACAGATAGGGCATGGCATGTATCATTCAGCAATTGGCCAGGTGACATTCAA
The DNA here is from genome assembly GCF_019279795.1 of Protopterus annectens. Classification (NCBI taxonomy): domain Eukaryota; kingdom Metazoa; phylum Chordata; order Ceratodontiformes; family Protopteridae; genus Protopterus; species Protopterus annectens. Next base: position 1,039,761,825 of record NC_056728.1, on the reverse strand, counting down.
GGTTATAATCAGGTTGTCCCTCAGGGCTCTGTCCTGGACCCATACTTAATAAGATTGTATCTTTCAGATCTATATTTGTCATCTGAGGGGTTCTGCAGTCTCTATGCATATGACTTGATAATAGGTAAACTGATTACATGTGTTATAGATAGGGGATGTCTGCAAAGGAACTTGAATAAATTGACCATTGGCCCACAAGATAATAAAACACTGACAAATATATCAACACCAAAGCATATGAAATTTGGGAGACCTAAATTGATAGATGAATATTTAATGCAGCACACAGTGATTGAAACTGTAGATTCATTTAAGGACTTTGGATATATTGGTAGATCCAGCTTTGAGATTTTCTAATCATATTAACCAACTGGTTAATGATAGTTATAGCACTATAGGTAATTTAAAAAAGATATATAAAGTCTAGGAAATCAGAAGTGATGAAATCATTGTTTGCTAGTTGCATTAGACCCAAGCTTCAGTATGGAATAACAATGTGGAAACCTTATAAGAAAACAGACATAAGTAAACTGGAAAGAGTACTGCAGAAATATACCAAAGGCATCTGTGGATATGAAAATTTAAGTTATCATGAAACATTAAAATATCTGAACTTGAAGAGTGTCTCAAACACAAAAACAAACAAAGGAAAATTCAGTTATCTGATCTGCTATTAGTTCATGTTTATTTAGATGGCTTGCCACAAATACACGCACAGCTATCCTAGCCTTTAAGTGGTAGTATGTCATAACTGGACATCTTTGCAATCTGGATGTTCTTTTGTTGTACAAGGACAGGAAGGTAATCTCACATTCTCAAACAAGCAGAAGTTTTATGCAAATCTATGTGGCCCCTAAGGGAGTTACAATGTGCAGAGGAAGAGTCAGCATGTCCGTATGTGGACTAAGGTTCAGCACTGGTCTTCCTAAGACTGTGAGCATGTGCTACTTCTGCACTGAAAACAAGCAGACACAAAGGAAAGAACCTTTGATAACCACTTTTTTCCTGAAAGGCATGCCCAAAACCTTCCTCTAAGTTTGTGTGAGCCTGATGGTAAGAATTTAGTTATAGTAGTGGACTATAATTATTACTTGTAGATTGGCTAGTCTTATATTTGGGGAGTAACATCCTTATTATTCCAGATACAGAAATAGCCAGTCTTTCAACAACTAACTAGCAAATTATAGCTTCATGCAGACATATTTAAGCAGCGTGGGTTTCCAGTTGAGCTTGTTGCTGACAAAAATCACACAGTGTTTGTCAACAGAGTTTAAAGAGCTCAAGAAAAATGCAGGCTTATACCAAGATTTCAAGGAAAAATTGAGACTTCTGTATACTAGTTCAATATTTCATTACCCAAAAGGACATGGTGCTCCAGAAGGAGTGGTTCAGAAAGCAAAGTAAATCCTTACATAATCTGGTCCACACATTGCTTTGCTGTCTTGCTATGCTCTTTCTTATATAGTGCAAATGGAGTGAGCCCAGCACATCTTATGACAGACCATCAAATCCAAACCACCATACCTATATTACACAATGACTGACCATTAGCATTCAAAAATGAGTACACTGATCGGTCAGCCCAACCAACATGCCCATTGTAAATTGAGCATATACCAATGGAAAAAAATCTGGTCACCCAGACTTTCTTCTATTAATATATGCTACAGAAACTCTACTTTTTATTTAAAAAATAAATAAATACATTGTCAAAACCCAGAGACTTCAGAAGAATGAAACAGATGAGACAGAGAAAAATGCAAGGATAGCCAGGTATATTATTGAAAACTAAAGAAATATACCTGATTATCCTTTTATTTTCTGTGTCCCATCTCTCCCGTACATTGAAAGTCTGTCAATTTCATTTTTTTTAATAAAAAAAAAGCACTGGAGCTCTTCCTTTCTCCGTTCGTTCCTTTACACAGCACTGATGTACTGTGTAAGCGTGGGAATGCAAATCCCATACACATGTGCAATACATCAGAAAAGCCCCAGGATACCAGGGAAAAATGCAGAAGAGCAGTATGCTGCCATTATACCATGACATTATTTTGCAAAATAAGTAACTTTTTTCTTAAATAAAGTCATTGTATAATAGCAATAACAATAACTTTGCGCTCATGACCAAAACACACCAACAATGGGTAAATCCGCCATTATCCACACCCAGACATGGGATATTGCTATAGTAAAGTCAGAGTTGCAACCAGTACCTGTCTGTTATGAGGCAGAGGAATAGAAGGATCAAAAACTGCCAATATAGAGCCACAAATGCCTTGCAGCCAATGTCCATTATTGTGATAATATGACAATTCCTAGGCTAAAATTAAACCTTTGTTAAGATAATAAATGTACCATTTAATTCATTTGTCCATTACATCTATATATAAGCAGTAGCATAAAAAGTTTTGAAAAGTCTGCCTGGTGTACAAAAACCTGTGCCATGATACTTTAATATACTTTTGTGCTTTTTAATGTTTTCCAGTCATTTAATAGAAGTGGAGCAGTCTTCTTAGAACAGAATGTTTGCAAAGATGTTGCTACATGTAATTTTGATGTTTCTGTTCTTTTGTGCAACTATTGTGTTCTTTTTACTAAACTGAAACATTTTCTTCATAAGATATTTTGCAGAGGCTATGTGGTAGTTAAAATATGTTTAGCTTTTCTTTGTGTAATATTGATATAAAGTTCCTATTCAGCGACTATTTTTCTGCTGTAAATACAAGTTTACTAATTGCATGATTTGTTTACTTCTTGCCAGAGGTGTGGCTGCTTTGTTAAAAATAAAAAAGACTGAATAAAAGTGAAAGGATTATGCTCAGAAAGCATTAAGTGAATTTACCTATGTTACTTTCATCTCCAAAGGGAAGTCTGAAGTTATTTTATTTACAATATTGTATTATACAAATGCTTATTGCTGCTTGGGATTACAGGAAAATCTCAAAGGTTTTCGGATAAAGTTAATCTGGCATTTGTTTTAATGTGTAGTAAAGTCAGTAAACCATGTTTCATTCTCTCAAATGCAAATTCTATGTTACACATGAAATGCAGAACCATTTTGTTACATTTTACTTAGCATATCCCTCCATGCTTCTATGAGTACTTATTTAGATCAAAATAGAACGAAGTTCTGGTTACTGATTTGACAAATGGCCAGACTGATGTTTAGATGACAAAAGCTTAAGGCCTAGATTTGTCTTTTATGCATTACTACTTCTACTATTCCTGTATATTTGTTACTTTAACAGTTTATAGTGAGTGATTTTACAGAACAACTGGGCACAAGAAAATGAGTTAACTGCTGGAAAATATAAAAAATCTAAATGGTCCTTATAGGTTGAAAGCAGCTCAGCCACTCATCTCTAACAATATTCAGCTTTAAGAGAAAAAAATAAATAAATAGATAAAAAAGAAGCCTAAGTCATGAATAGTGCATGTGCTATTGGAAACAAGTTCAGTAAAGCAAACAAACTTTAAAATACATTTTGCCTTTCTTTAGCATATATTACTGCAATTTTAAGCTTTTTAACTGATGTGCGAGTTGCTGAATAAAATATATATTAAAATAAGTAATGTTCCATTTTTGTTAGTTATAAGTATATTCCTTTTTTTAACTGTCTGGAGAATATATAATTAGAAGATGAGACACAGAACTGTATTGTTAATGCAGGTACAACAACACTATTAGTATTAGGGGTGACAATCATGAACACTGTGCCAGATAGAGTAAGGCTGGTTCAGACTGGTACACTCTGTAATGGGGTACTAAAACCATTTGTGACTTATAAAGACATTTGCAGACTTTAGAAATATACAGTACATTGTCTTACTCACTGTGTACCCATAGTGCTCAATGCATGGGCCACAAATGGAAATGCCACCCCATGTCATACACACTTCAGATAGACTTGCATCAACCCAAGAACAGGCACATCCCAGATTAATAATTTATAAAACCAGAACCACATACCTACAGTTGAAACAGCGCATCTAATCACACTGAACAGCCTTTCCTGCCGATGTGTTCCTGAGCTCTTAAGTAAAAGAAAGAAAGAAAAACACTTTTTTGTTTTTTTGTTTTTTTTTTTTTGTGGAGAAGAAAAAAACGAATGGCTATGGAGTTCACTGAGATAGCTAATTTGTTGCCACTATCATATGTGCCAATGCCACCATACTGTAACATGACCAAGCACCCACAAATGGGGGCTCTCAAAGCACCAGCTCCTCTTATTACCATAATATGATAATAACATCATACCTAATGAATGAAAAAAGTATATATATATATATATATATATATATATATATATATATATATATATTTGTGTGTGTGTGTGTGTGTGTGTGTGTGTGTATATATATATATATATATATATATATATATATATATATATATATATATATATATATATATATATATATACTGTATGTATGGATTCTCTTCACAAGCTATAAATTTAAAAGTTTTAAACTGCAAATGGTTGAGACCATAAGATCAAAGTTTTGAGAGTTTGAACATTTTGAATGGAGATTGCCGTATAGCGCAGAACAGGAAATTTACAGTTTTCCTTACTGTAGTGCAATCTCGGAGTTGGTATATTTATTTAGCAGGGGGTGTGAGGTGCAGTGGGGCTTACTCCCTGCAAAAACATAAAAACTTTTTTTTAGTACAATTTCAAAGTTTCAAAAGGTTTCAACCATTTACGATTCAAAGTTTTGAAACTTCGAGCTTGTAAAGTAGGTCTATATATATATATATATATATATATATATATATATATATATATATATATATATATATATATATATCTGGATTCACTTTATAATCTCAAAATACTGAGACTATAAAGCCAAAACCTTACAAACCCGAAACAGCACAACAGCAAAACTCAAAACTGCAAAACACTACACCATACAAACACACCTACCTCCTGACACTACAAGAAACTAAAACAAAACACACAAACACAAAAAAAACACAAACACCTACCCTAGCTGGAAGCAGGGGGGCAAGCACGCCTGAACCCCCCCCCGCCCCCGCTACTTATATATACTAACTCCGAGGTCACACTAACCACCAAAACACAGAAAAGGCACCACTACACACTCCAAACACACTCACATACACATATATGTTGTGCTGCTATTTAGCCAAACTGGAGGCTGAGCTCTCTCAACTCAGGACTGGCAAGACCAGACAGGAGGAGAAGGCAACTACACACACCACAAAACCAGTCTCACATAAAGCTATCACAACAATGAATCAAACACATAAACACACAAAGTCATACTCGGAGGCTCTGAGCAAAAATTTACCTAAACAGCAGAGGCCTCCAAAGCAGACATCCAAGCAACTGCCACCTCATGACACACCACAGGCAACACATAAACCACAAAATCAGTGTGCAAAGCAGTCACAGCCCTTAAGGCCAAATACAACACCAAACATACTTGTCATAGGTGACTCCATAGTCAGACACACTGATGTCCCACTCACCAGGCTGAACAAGGACAGGGTCACAGTAAGCTGCCTATCGGGTGCTAGAATCCGCCACATAACACAAGCACTCGGGTCACTCCACAGCAAGTACAAATATGACACAGTCATTGTCCATGCTGGTGTGAATGACCTGAGACGTACCTCCCTGGACTACATGAAAAGAGACATAGAGGAGCTCTCTGATTATGTAGCCCAGGCAGGTATGACCCTGACCCTGAGCAGTATCCTTCCTTCACCAAGAATGATGCCACAACATAGAGACAAGATGATCAGCTTTAACAATTGGCTTAATTTCTGGTGTCATTCAAAGGGGATCCAGTGTCTGTCTGCCTGGGATGACATGCTTGACAAGCCACGCTGCTTCATGAGGGATGGCTTGCACCTGTCACCCTGGGATTCCGGATATTGGCTAAGGCTCTTGCCACCCCATAGTGCCTTTTTAGGCAAGGCTCAAATTCTAAACCTACCACCCTAGAAAACAAAATGGGAAGAAACTAAGGGTAATGCTGCTCAATGCCAGAAGTCTAAATCTCAAAATGCACGCACTCGAGGCCCTTCTCAGTATGGAGAACATCGATGTCTGTGCTGTGACTGAAACCTGGTTCAAGGCTCCTGAGAGCACCCGGCACTATCAGGTTTTACCTCATATCATGCGTTCTGGCCCCAAAACCCGGACCACACCACAAAGGAGGGTGTATCCATATTCATCAAGGATACCCACACCTCCAGGTTGGTGGCAACGCCTAAACATCGTAAACCATCCAGGTGCAATTAACCATAGGCAAAACTGCTCTACAATTTGTAGCATGCTACAGGCCACCCTCTCAAACTCAGGAACCCACACAGCCTTCCTGAAGACACTGGAGGGTATAAATGTATCTCCAAACACCATTATATTGGGTGACTTCAACTACCCGAATATAGACTGGGAACATTACTCAAGCCCCAACCTTCTAGCCCAAAGGTTCCTGGAGTTCATAAATTCAAATGCCATGGAACAACTAGTCACCGTTCCCACAAGAGGAGAAAATATACTAGATCTCATCATCACAAACATGGGGACAAAATGCTCCACACGGAAGTATATCCCTCATTGGTGAGATCAGATCACAAACTTATCTCACTGGAAATCCACATCCGCCCCACCCCAAACAAAAGACCACAGTGAAGAACTTCTCTAAAGCAAACTTCACACTACTCAAGACTGGTGTGGTATCCTTCAAGGCCCCGAGCCAGTGGAAACCACAACCCAAGCTGTGGAAGCCCTTACAAATGCCTTCTACGAACACCTCCAGGACTGCATGGATCAGGCAATCCCTAATAAAACCAAGACTCTTTCCACCAAGGGCAAACATCCAGTCTGGTGGACCCCAGCCATAAACAAACTTTACAATAAGAGGAGAAAGCTGTTACATGATAGAGCAAAATCCATAAAGAGAAGGCACCCTTGATCATTATTAGTAAAAAATACGAGCACTCATAAAATCATCCAAGGCCAACTTTGAGAGAAAAATTGCAATAGATTCAAAAGACAATCATAAGGCCTTCTTCAGCTATGTTAGAAACCTGGGTGGAAACTCCCAGATATGCACAGAATTAGTCCAAAATGATACAAAAATCACTGAACCCACAGACATTGCCAACATACTGGCAGACAGGTTCAGTGCAAACTTCACCCTCTCCCCCCCAAAAGGAGAGATAACTATCCCAGCGGAGTGTAGCCTCCCAGACATCTCAAATGCACAGGTGAAAGCTGCTCTCTCTAAAGCTAAAAACACAGCATCAATGGGACCGGATGGTGTCCCCGGCTGTGTGCTACACGAACTCAACGAGGAACTAAACCCGCATATAAGGCAGCTGTTTAATCTTAGCCTTACCACAGGATACATGCCCAAGGAGTGGCATACGGCAACTGTGGTCCCACTCCACAAAGGCGGTACCTCTACGGACCCTGGTAATTAACGCCCCATAAGCTTAACAAGCCTGGTCTGCAAAGCTATGGAGAGGATCATAATGGAACTCATAAACAAAGACATAGGGGACTTGCAGACATTGGACCCGACCCAGTTTGGCTTTGTCAAGGGCAGATCATGCCTTTTGAACTTGGTCGACTTCTTCGAAACAGTCACCAAGGCCATTGATGAGGGAAAGGCAGTCCATACAGCCTACCTTGACCTTGCAAAAGCTTTCGACACAATACCCCACTCGGGTATTATAGAGAAACTTACCAGCTTAAATGTAAACCCATATGTCACAAGATGGGTTGCAAACTGGCTAAAGGACAGAACCCACAGGGTTAGAGTTGCTGGCGCCATGTCAGACTCCAAGCCGGTCACAAGTGGTGTCCCACAGGGCTCAGTCCTCGGCCCCCTGTTGTTCGGCATCTACTTCTCAGAAGTACAGGCAAACATAGGAGGACTATGGCTGACAAAGTTTGCAGATGACTGCAAACTGGGCGCCATAGTGGAAAGTACATCGGACACAGATATCCTTCAGAGGGCTCTCACGGAAACTGATAACTGGTGCCAGAGCCATGGCCTGAAGTTAAATGCCAAAAAATGTATAGTCATACCCTTCGGGAAAAACAAGGTAACCTCAAGCTACCATATAGGTGGCAATCCATTAAGCACAGAAGAGGTTATCAGGGACCTGGGGACCCAGGTTGACAGTGGCCTTTCTTTTGACACTCACATTGCTAAAGTTGTTAGAAAGACCTTCTACATTTCCCACCTGATCATGAAGGGATTCACATCCAGATTAAGTGAGGTCATTGTTCCCCTGTACTCTTCACTTATCAGACCAATGATCGAGTACAATGCCCCATTCGGGATGTATCTCACCCGACACCTGCAGCAATTGGAGAGACCCCAAAAGTTCCTCACCAAAAGGATAAAGGGACTCCAAAATCTGTCATATGCTGCCAGACTGAAGAAACTCCAGCTCTATTCAGTCGCATACCGCCTGCTCAGAGGTGACCTGTGCCTGACATACAAGGCCATGTCCAACCCGGAATTAATGGACATGCTCCACCTCAAAAAATCCAAATCTACCAGATCCACTAGAGCAAGTGACTTAAACCTTAGCACGGATATAAATAGGACATGCTGGAGGGATAGATTTGTCACCCAGAGACTCCCTATGCTGTGGAATAAAATCCCGGTCCATGTGAGGCAGAGCACCTCGCTGGCTCTGTTCAAGAGAAATCTTGACCAGTGGATGGGAGATCGTAGGTTTACCCCGGGAATCATCTCTGTGTCACTGCTGGACAGAGGCACAACAAACTAATGGGCACAGTATTTTTTAACATAAGGGGTGGCGTAAGCCACAAAACTTTGGGCTAGGTTTGTAAATGCCTTAGGGCAGATAGCCTAGTATAAACCTATGAACCTATGAACCTATGAACATACACACAAACTCTACCCCAAACCCTTTAAAAAATAACACTTACCTAACACGCCATCACAACCATGGGTTCGACATTTCCGGCTTCAGGATACTGCAGTTTCGTGCAACTGCAGTTTTGACACTTTGGCCTCGAGATACTGAAATTTGACATTTCAGCATTTTGAGATTCCAAAGTGTAACTATATATATATATATATATATATATATATATATATATATATATATGGTTCCCATTCAGAAGCCTGAAACATCATAAGCCTGAAAATCAAAATCCTGAAACCAAAAGCCTGAAAATTCAGAATCCTGAAAACTCAAAATCCTGAAAGCCCAAAATCCTGAAAGACCAAAATCCTGAAACTCAAAATCCTGAAAACACAAATAATGCTAATATGTCACTATAAAGACACTAATATCTACCAACTGACCCTGACCCTAACCTAACCCTAAGGTCCGTCACTATCGCACACTCACCTGACCCGCCCTAAACCTAACTCACTTAAACCGCCCTAACCCCAATATTTGTCACTATTGCATACATGCCTAACCTGCGCCCTAACCCTAACTCACTTAAACCGCCCCTAATCCTAAAATAAAACCAACCGCACACTTACCTGACCCCAACGCATGACCTAACATCACAGGGCTAACAATAGCAAAGCCACAATGACATCAGTATGTCTATTTTGTGTTTTCAGGATTTTGAGTTTCAGGATTTTGGTCTTTCAGGATTTTGGGCTTTCATGATTTTGAGTTTTCAGGATTCTGAATTTTCAGGCTTTTGGTTTCAGGATTTTGATTTTCAGGCTTATGATGTTTCAGGCTTCTGAATGGGAACCATATTTATATATATATGGGTCTATGTCAGAAACTCAACATCTGATGTTGTCATTCTTCATTTATCATTGACCTATGGGACTCGGTTCTGAGTCTCGGAACCAGCTTGGCTTTTACAAAAGCTCGTGTGAACCAAAAACTCCTGAGCCAAGTTCCTACCCAGAATGCCTCACGCTAAATTACCTCAGATCTCATTTGGAGCTCTTCTAGTAAAGACGCATCAGTCTAACTTTCCCTGAGCTAAGTAAAAATTTATTGTTCTTCTTCTGTTATTTCATATTTTTTTAAAGTCCTTTTTTATCCTACTCAGTTAGCTTTACTTGTACCCCTTCTAGTAGTCTCTCTCTCTCTTAAATGTTATCATTTCTTGAGTGAGTGTTCTATCCCTGTCTTTTCTTACCATGTGGTATCTGCCCTACCATTGCTGGTAGTGCTATCCCTTTCTTCTACTTCTGGTAGTTTTTGGCTTTCCATCATTGGTAATCCTTCTCTCTGTCTCTAACTCTCTCTCATTTCCCTCTTCGTGTGTGTGTGTGTGTGTGTGTGTGTGTGTGTGTGTGTGTGTGTGTGTGTGTGTGTGTATGTGTGGCTTTAGCATGAGTATTTTCTGCCATTGATCTTTTCACTCAACATGGCAGATAAGGGCAAGGAAACTTCCGGTTGTGGCACCCCCTGAAGACCTCTCCTTCGGAGACATTCTTGAAATATTAAAACAGAGGGGTGGCTGGAAGTCCCATGACCCATCCTCAGAGGAGTCTGTGTACTTGCAAACCTTTGGTGCTTGCCCATCTACCTCTTGGGTGACCCCACTGGCTGACGATCTTATTAAGCTGATCACCCAGCAGGCATGGAAGGCCCCTGGCTCCACAGAACCAATCCTCAGGAGACCAAATAAATTCTTTTGGCTCCAGAGGACCATCAACACTGGGCCAAAGGTTTAGTAGTAGATGCCATGGTGGTGGTGGCGGTCACCAAGAAGGAACTGGCAGAAGAAAGTTCCACTGTTCATCCTCCTAACAGACAGTCTGGGGTGATGGACAGATTTGGGAAGCAAGCCTATGCTTCTTCAACCTTTGCCTTGTGGTCACTGAACCTATTGGCACATTTCACTAAACTTAAGAGGGATCTGGTCAAGGAGCTCTCAGACACCCTTGCAGGAGCTGTGTCTGATGAGGTACAAGATAAGGTAGCCTCCCAACATTCCACCCTGGAGTGTATTTCTAACTCGTCCATGAGGCGTATTGCACATGCAGCTGAAGGGACGACTAGGGCAGCGGGTTTAGGCATAGCTATACGAGGGCATGCCTGGATGTACTTGTGTGAGTTTGCAGATCCATTCAAGTCTTTGTTTGTCAATGCTCTGTTTGACGGATCTTCTATTTTTGACTCTCAAGTGAAAGACACATTAGGCAGGTATGAAAAAGATGGAAAAGCCCTGTCTGCTGTGGGTGTACATTTTTCTGCTCCCCAACACTCCTACTCCAGGAACCACAGAAGCAGGAAAATGTGCTTCAAGAAGACCCAAGGATCTTTCCAGGACACATGTGGTAATGACTTCCTCTGGGGCAGAGGGGGAGCTATAATGGAAAATGTTGACCACACACCAGAGGTGGCCCACAAAATCAGGGTTCCAGAGATTCCTTCTCAGGGAAACCTTACCAGCACTCCTGAAAAGAGGCCCAATTGCTTGTCTCTGGAGGCAGTTGATGGAAGACTATCCTTGCACCCACTAGCCTGGCAACAGATAACCACAGATGCTTGGGTACTAAGGATCATTATCAGAGGTTACTATTAGTCCACGCCAATTTGAAAAACCTCAAGCTTGCAGCTTGGTTACTGCAGTTCCATTGATTGCTAGGCAAAATAACTTATCTTCCCCAGTTCAAAAAATTTTGTTAGCTTCCCATAAACCCTCCATAAGGAGACTCAACCTCAGCAAATGGAAAAGATTTTCCTTATTGGCATACAAAAATAAACCTGATCCTTTCTTGGCAACAATAAAGGAGGTTTTCCAATTTTTATCTTCACTCTTCAAACAAGGAGCTTTGTCTTCTATCATCAGAGTTCAGCTCGTTGCTATTTCTAATTTCCATAACAGGTTTGAAGGACAACATTCAATTTCACATAGACTGTGGAAAGTTTTTCTAAAGGGAACTTTAAGGTTACAGCCTCTTTATAGAGAACCCCTCATTCCTGGGGATCTTACTATGATTCTGCAATCCCTGGTCCAATTCCCCTTTGAGCCAGCTGCTACCTATGATTTGAAATTTCTTTAATGGAAGACCATTTTCTTAATAGCCATTACATCCCCTACAAGGATTTCAGAGATTCGGGCATTATCCTCAAAACGTCCATATTTGCTTTTTCATAAATACAGGGTATTTCTAAGAACTAACCCAGCCTTTCTTCCAAACCTTGGATATGAAAATAACATTAATCAATCCATTGAATTACCTGTATTCTTCCCTAATTTTCTAACATGGAGAATACTGCTTACATTTTTTGAATGGTCACAGACAATTACATTTTTATCTTGACAGAACAAAAGATTTCAGAAACTCCAACCAGTTATTTGTTTCCTTTTCAGGTCCTTCCATGGGTGAATCAGTTTCAAAGGTCATGCTTTCTAGGTGGTTTAAAGAATGCATTACCTTTGTCTACAACAGGAAACACCTGACATTGGCTGCCCCAGTTAGAGCACATTCAACAAGAGCTATAGCCACGTTGGTTGTTTTTCATTCCAAGGCTTCTATGGATGATAGATGTGCAGCCACAATGTGGCCTGTCCACATACCTTTGTTACTCATTACAAAGCGGATCTGATCTCTAGGGAAAGAACTTCATTTGGTTCTGTGGTGCTCAGGAATATCCTTCCATAAGGCCTCCCAAGATACAAGGTAGATGGGGACTCTGCCCCATAGGTCAAGGATAAATGAAGAGTGACAACATCAGATAAAGAAGTTATGTACTCACCATGATGTTCCATCTGTGTTGCTGATCTTTATTTATCCTTGACACCCCACCCTCCTTCCCCCTCCTTCAGACTCCTTGAGGAATGGACCTTAGTCCTAGCTATTTGTTTCCTCGTGTATGACTTTGGACATAGCCTCTTCAATGGTTATAGCATTAGCCTTTTCCTAGTTTTCATTATAGCTGCAAACTCAATCTGAGGTAATTTAGAGGGAGGCATTCTGGGAAGGAACTTGGCTCAGGAGATTTTGGTTTGCACAAGGTATTGTAACGGCTGAGCTGGTTCTGAGACTCGGAACCGAGTCCCATAGGTCAAGGATAAATGAAGACTGACAACACACATGGAACATTATGGTGAGTACATAACTCTAACTGCAAAAAACAATAAAAATCTACCTTTTTGTAGGGGGCAAGCCCCACTGTATCCCCATACCCCCTGCATATTATATATACCAAATCCGATATCGCACTGCATTGGGGAAAAGGGTAAATTCACCTATCTGCATTGTTCTGCAATCTCCATTCAAAAGTTTTGAGTTTTCACAAACTCGATCATATTGTGTCAACAATATGAATTTCGAGTTTCTGAAAACATGAGCCGATGTATACCAATATACACACACACAGACAGACACACACACACACACACACACACACACACACACACACACATATATATATATATATATATATATATATATATATATATATATATATATATATATATATACACATACACACACACACACACACACACACACACACACACACACACACACACACACACACACACACACACACAGGCACGCACGCATGCACGCATGCACGCACACACGCATGCACAGACACACACACACACACACACACACACACACACACACACACACACACACACACACACACACACACACAGTTGGGTATTAATCTTGTTATTTCCGGGCACATCCTGCAACAAAGATACTGAAAACTATAGGGCATTTAAAAGATGTATCCTGGCTTCAGCAAAAGGCATACAATTAAAGTTTGTTTTCCTAACAAAAAGGCCATGGAATGTTTAGAAACAAACATGAAACACGAGTTTGAAACACAGGGCCCAGTCTGCTAAACTCTGCCTACCATCTAAATTGAGTACCCTGTCTTCTGTTCAGTAAAAGAGGTGCCATAACCCCATAAAACCACATAGATGATACTTGAAATTCTATATCATTCTGCTTCTCAGACATTAATGTGTTGAGATTTGAGAAAGAAATAAACTCACAGGACGAAAATAAAGTGATCCCTGCAATTCCCACCTTTTTCAAGATATTTTGTTAATCAAACAGATAATGACTACAGTAACATAGACAGTTAATGCAAAAGCTGGATTTTTCTGTCCAGAGACAGAACAAAAGAAAATCCAAACCTTATCTGTCCTGCAAGTGGAACTGAAATCATTCTGTCCCTTATTTTTGATCATTCAGCCATTTTGAGACTGTCAAGTCAGAGTCATATTTCGAGTCAGACTGAGACATCAGGCCTTCAGATATTTTATCTTCTTGTTCCAGTCATACTTGCATGCTGTTTGCTGACAGACACTGACAGGGACCTGCTTAAGGACTGAAGTAACTTTCTACACTTTGTAGAAGGAACCAAAGATTATGATATTGCATCTTGCCAATTCTGAACAAATCCAAAAATGTAGCTCCATTGTCAATGAGGGAAAGTGGAGTGGGACAGACAGAAGCATTTAACCAGGATTCTCTGCAACCTAAGGAGCTAAAATCCAGGTACCAAGAAGTATTACCTGTTTTGTGGATCTCACCAGAGATAGAGTGGACAGAGAATGCAGCTCTATTCCAAAGTGCCCACCAAGGACGAAAAGACTTTAAGCCTAGACCCTTAAATTTGTTTTGACGACTTGGTATGTTGCATGCCTTACCATAGTGACAGGAGCTACTGTAAGTAATTTGGTGTTTTTCTGACTTTCATGCTGTAGAGCAAGTTAAGTTTTACTAGTTGATGCCAACTCGAAATTAAGCTAATAATTTATTTCTTATGTGCTAATAAATTATATTTTTATACAAAATTCAACTTAGTCCATGATAGCTGTTTTATTTTTGGCTTGTTTGTAACCTAAAGCAATAGAGTTTTAAAGGGGACAAATAAGTATTAAGCCAGCTTTTTCTCACTCACAGACAAATGCATTGCTTTTAATATAAAGTATTACATACCGGCCTAATTGCTCTGAAAGGTTTGACAGGTAGTTAATGTGACAGCTATGCAACTGTTGCTTTTTCTGGGTAGGTAAATAATAGACAACAGTTTGTGTGTGTGTGTGTGTGTGTGTGTGTGTGTGTGTGTGTGTGTGTGTGTGTGTGTGTGTGTGTGTGTGTGCGCGTGCGCGCGTGTGTGCAGTTCAGCATGACACATCTCTGATTCCATCCAAACCAGTGCCTACAAAAAATATAGTTTCACAGTTCTACCTTTCTTGCAATAAATAGACATTCAAATGGTGTATTAATGAGTTACATGTCCATCCCTAATTTGCTCTGGAATAAAACTTGGCTTATCTGAGTAGCATATGCAATGATACTGTGTCTTTATTTATTATCAACATCTAAATTTCAAGTCAGGTTATAGCTTAATTACTTTGATTATTACCAATTTTGGTTTATGATAGTAGACAAAAGTTGGGTTTCAAAATATTTATATATAGTTATTTTATACTTATTGTATCAAGTATTGATGAAACAAAATATTATGGTTGACAATATTACTTGTTTTTGTATATGAATGTAATCCAGCAATGTCTGGGAAGAATATCACCATATGTAGTGCCTCAGTTTATCTAGGTTTACGTTATGCATGTCCAAATATGATGTGAACATAGGAAATGGAACTGCGAATATTGTTTTTAATCTAAATAGCATGTTAATACTAAGTAAAAGAATATTATTTTGTCACATCCATGACAGATATTAACTATATCTGTGATCAATACTCAGTAGAGTGAAAGTTAACATCCACACATGAAAACTTGAAAGTGGCTAAAAAATTATTATTAAAGCATTTTTTCAAGAAGCTTTGCCTTCATGGTCCTACAACATTGATGATTATGCTGGTTATGCCCCCCATTATTATGCTAATTATATCTATTAACTCCGAGCTTACTGTACCTCTGAGTATGGGAAATGGGACGTTGCAATCTCAGTCTTTTAAAACAACTTCATTCTATCACATATTTGTATCAAACTTAATAATTTTAGTTATGAATGCAACCCACATAAGTCTGGCACCCTATTTTGTCATCTTTTTCTAAATCGCTAGCTAATGTAGCTTTTATTTTGGAGACAGTCGTGTTTTCTGACCATCGGAAAATATAAGGAGGAACTGGGCTAGTAACATGGATGCTGCAAGCAAGAGTGACAGTAATAATGGTGTAGCTATTATCAGTCCATTTCCTAACATTTGCCTCATTTATAAAATATCAAATAGTCAAGGAAGATAGGGCATTCTGGAATGTGAGCATCTGATGTCTTAAACTAAATTATTTTAATACCTGCCTATGCCCCTTATCAGAACTGCACAACTTTTTGAATCCACTTGAACATTTTAAAGGTACTAATTTGATAATGGCTGATAACTGGAACTTGAAAATACAATGGCAGATAAAATGAAATGATATATAACTGACTAATCTGTAAAGTGCACTTTTTAACACGTTAAGCACTATTAGTCTGTGAGACCCTTTTTTCCCATTCTTTCAATTAAAATATGAAAAATATTACTTCCAAGGTAAAAAAAAGATATTCTCTGAACTGAAATGTCTTTCCTTTCATGCAGAGTGTATTATATATAATTTACCAGTGGATTAGTTATGGGCAGTAAGTCAAAATTTAAAGAAGAAGACAGTTGTGATGAATATTATTTATTTATTTTATTTTACATTTGTTAACCAGGTTAGTCTGGCTGAGCTTTTGGCTCATTTTCAGCAGAGACCCGGGGAGAAAAGCTCCTCAGTACTAGAAAACAATTTATTAAATTTTAGTAACATAGTAGTAACAATCAGCTATAGGATCTTACAAGCAGAGACATGGAGAGAGAAAAAAAGCTCCTCAGGCAATTCAGTTATACAGAGTATTAACAATTGGCAGACAAGTATGTGAGTTGGTATAAACAAGGTTTTAAACAATTAGCAGAAGAAAATGTGACTAGTTACAATATTATTTAAGCTGCTTAGAGCAAAATGAGTTAATAGTTAGGCAGATGCTTATTTAAAGTGGGTAGGATCTAGTTGTATAGGAGTTTGGAAACAAGAAAGGAAAGTAAGAATGGCTAGTAGGAGATGTAGGGGAGGTAGAGTATAGGAGACAGACTAGACAGGTAGGTTGTTTTGAGACTGTAAGAATTAAGAGTGGTTGGAGATAGAGGAAGGGAAGAGGTAGAAGAGGCAGAGGAATAGTGTTAGAGATACCTTAAGAGTGAGGTGGTGAAATAGGTGAAAGGATGGTGGTTTCAGGGTGGTTGGCTACAGTGGCAAGACCACTTTGTTTTTAGGCATTTCCTTGTGGTTTAAGAGTTTGAGAGCCTTTATGAAAAGCTGCGCTATTTTTTTTTGAAAAAAAATTTTTTTATTTTTTTAAGGAGAGCATCTGCGTGTCTTTTACTGGAGTTTGGTTTCTTATTTCCTTGTGGTAATTTGAAATGTTTGCTATGCTGGAGGGATTTTATTTCCAAGGGGAGTTGGTTCCAGGATGTAGCTGGGTTATAGTTATAGAGAAGGCAGCCTATTTTGGTTTTGGGTTTCTAGATGTCTAATAATTCTTGATTTGAGCTGCGTAGCATCCTAGCAGGGGGTATATTTGGATATGATAGTGGGGAGCCTGGGGCAGAAGGAGGGTAGATAGAGGATAGAGTGGATGATTTGTAGTTGGTATAGTTGGAGCAGCTGAGGTAATTCTAGCCAGTCTAGTTGCTGTAATGCTAAGCAGTGGTGTGACTTGTAGGTTTGGTTAGCTGCAAATCTGGCGATCTTATTATAGGTAGTTTCAAGCTTGGAAATAAGTGTAGAATTTAGGTTTGTGAATATGTGGCAACTGCACAGGAGTGTTGGGAGTAATAAAGCCTGGGAGTGAGTAATTCGGGCAGTGTTAGTTAAGTATTTCTTGCTACAGAAAAGGTGTCTAAGTTTCTGATAAGTTCTTTTTATTTACCAAGTTAGTAATATGGAGATCAAACGTAAGCTGATCATCTATTGTAACACCTAGCAATTTAGTACTAGATTTAGCTGAGATGATAGTGTTGTTGCAGGATAAGATGGTAAATGTACTTTTGAGTGTGGTGATGTTTTTAGGGAGGAAGAGTAGGAGGTTATTTTTTTTTTTATTAAGTATTAGTTTGTTATCATTAAGCCAAGTCTCAATGGTGTGGACGGATGCCTGGGTAGTTGAGTGGAGGTCAGTTGGATTGTCAGCAATGGTTATAGCAGTTGAGTCATCACCATATTGCACAAGAGATGACTAGGGACAAGAGGAGTAGAGCAAGTTGGTGAAAATATTAAATAGTAGTGGTCCAAAAATGGACCCTTGGGGAACTCCCATTTGTACAGTGAAAGGGGAGGAGAGTGCAGAGAGCCATTTAACTGATTTCTGGTGGGTAGAGAGATAGCTGGAGAACCAGGTGATAGTAGGAGGAGAGAAATGTAAGTTAGTGAGTTTATCTAGAAGGAGTGGGTGAGAGACAGTGTCAAAGGCTTTAGAAAGGTCAAGGATTAGGCATGAGACAAGTTTATTGTTATCACGAGCTAGGGAGACTATGTTGATGAATGATATGAGTGCAGTAGTTGTGCTATGCTTGGGACAGAAACCATGCTGTGTGGGTGTGAAGTTTTCCTGGTGAAGGTTATGCATTACCTGCTTGTGAATGCATTTCTCTAGGATTTTTGAGAGTGGAGAGAGTATGGCAATCAGTCTGAAGTTGGATATGTCTGAGGAGTTGCCCGCTTTGTGAATGGGGAGAGTAAAAAATTTCTTCCACAAAGTGGGGACATAGGATTCAGAAATGGATCGGTTGATTAAGATGGATACAGGATAGGCAAGAGGTTCAGAGGCAATCTGCAGGAAGTAAGAGGGTGGCTTCTCAACAGATAGGGAGCAAGGTTTAAGTTTAGAGAGTAATGACTTTACATAGTTAGTTGATACTGCTTTTAGAGAAAAGGAGTTAGGAGGGTTTGGAAGAGGTATATTGTTTGTGGGGGTGCTAGTGCTGTTTCTGGGGGTGAGAGAATTTATTATGGAGGTTACTGAGTTTATAAAATGATTGTTAAATTTGTTGGCTATGTCTTCAGGTGTTGCTTTGGGACATGGGTTAGGAGAGGAAGGGTTTCCTGGATGAAGAGTCTGTTTAATAGAGCTCCAGAATTTCTTTGGGTCTGATTTAAGAGTAGAGGGAGGATTGGCACAGAAGTTTATTTTGTCATAATGGATGATTTTTTTTTATTTTATTTCTGAGTTCTTTATATTTCTGAAGAAGAGAAGGGGTCCTAGTTTTAGTCCACATTTTCCAAATCCTATCCCGGTCTTTCATGAGGGTTCTGGTAGATTTAGTGAGCCAGGGAGATTTGATTCTAATTGTGTGAAGAGGAGCAAGGGAGTTAAGAATGTTTAGGAATGTAGTGTTGAAGGAGTGGACAGCTTCATCTAAAGGAAGAGTGGTGAGGTAAAACCAGTTAATTTTGGAGAGTTGGTGAATAAAGGAGTTAGGACAGAAATGAGAAAGTGAGTGGGTGGTAATAAATTTGTTAGGTTTGGTAAGGTGGGGAGTATGTCTGGTAACTATTATAGGGCAGTGGTCGCTGAGGGCATTTGGAAGGGTTTGGGAGTTATGATAGTTTTGAGGGTGGGAGACCAATATCCAGTCAAGAAGAGAGCTAGGTAGGTGAGATTTATTAATGTAGGTTGGGGTTGTGATTAGCTGCTCAAGCCCATGTAGGTGTATACAGTAAGTAGTGTTGGGAGCTTGTATTGTAAGCCAATCAATATTTACATCTCCCAGTACAATTATTTCATTCTGGATGGTATGTGAGAGGTGAGATAGGATGTTCTCAAGTATGTTAATGTTATCACCAGGGGGAATATAGATTGCTGCGACAGTTATGGTGTTGAAACTAAGTTTGAAGTTCGTCAGTAGGAGTTCAGCTGGTGAGAAGGAGGGTAAGTCTAGTGTAGGACTGATTTGGGAGAGACAATTGGAGTAGAGAATGGAGATTCCTCCTCCTTTTCTTTTAGGTTGATCTAATCTAAGGATGTTATAACCAGGAGGGATGATTTCACTGTCCAGATGGTGTGGTTTTAGCCATGTTTCAGTTAGGGTAACTATGTCAGGAGTATAGTTAGCTATCCAAGCATGGGGTTCTTGAACTTTATTTACAAGGCTCCTGAAGTTGATAGAGCAGAATTGTACTTGTTTTTGTGGATTGGAGGGGTTGGCAAGTTTAGATACAGGGGGGTTATTGTTCAGGGTAGTGTCTGTAAGGCCTGGGTTAGGATGAATGTCACCAGGTAGAAGTAGAGGTTTGTAATGGGGTTTTAATTTGAGTAAGCAGACTTTGTTTTTTTTATTTTAAAGGGGAGGGAGGAGATATTTTTATTTTAGGAATGGGAGTGGTGGGAGGAAGGATGGAGGGACAAATTAGTAGATAGGGTTGTGGTGTAGTACTTGAGTTAAGAGTGGTGTCTGAGGGATGGAAATAGGGAGTAGGTAGTTGTGAGTGATAGGAGCTGAGGTGATAGAGTATAAGGAGTAGAGAAGGTAAGAGTATAGTTTGAGTTGTAAGAGACATGTCACTTTATAGGATATAGAACAGAGGATGAGAGGAAGGGGTGGGAGTAAGGTATAGTAGTCTTTGATAGTGGATAGTAGGTAAGTGTGAGGAGGAGCAAAGAAGGGAGGTAGTATGAGAACAGGAAGTAGAGGGGTGGAGTATTTGGGAGGAAGTGAGGGGGGTGTGTTTGTATGGATAAGTATAAAGGTAAAGATATGGGGGGGTGGATTGGAATGGGGGTGGGAGATGAGCAAAGTGAGCGAAGCAAACGAAGCGGGGCTACACCTTCCAGATAGAACTTAGCTAAAAAAAACTATCAGCTAGTCCAGGGACACTTACTAGAGATGCTACACCTGGAGGGCTTTCAGCTGCAATTAGAGTAAATTTGGCATGCAGGGTTTTTAAAACCTTTGGTGTGTTGTACCTGAGCAATCACTTGTGGGGGGGGGGGACCATCAATTGGAATTTAAAGTAGCAGGGAAGAATCCAAGGCTCTCTGCTAAACTTAGCTAATTATCAAAGGACAGCCAAGGAACTAAGGTAAACATACAGGCACCCTTGTTCAAGGACTGGAAAGTTTCTCCAAGAAAAACTATGTGTAGGAATACACCACAGGTAGAGGTTGTATGCTGCTTACTAGTCTGCAATGGCAGATTTGTTCTCTTTTATATTTGTATTCCCCTTTGCTCATTGTTTGCTGTACACAATGTAGCTAAAGATAAAAGCAGCTGGTGACTTTGCACCTCTGTTTGGGGTTTAGTGAAGAACAAGTATTGAGGAGGAGGGACTGAAAGCTATGACTATTGAGAGGGGATAAATGCCTTAACATACAACAAATTATCAACAGTAGAATGGATGAAAGGGTGGGGGTGGGCTAAGAGGAAGAAGGTTTGCAGCAGAATATAGCATAAAATGTGAATAAGAGAATTTACAAAGTCTTATTAGAGTTGTTAAATTTGATATGATGCAAAATGGATGTGGTTAAACCTATGTTCATGGGAGATTTAATTAGTATGACCTCATAAATTAGGAAGGAAAGGAAGGCTAACATTAATTACATTGAGGAGTGAATCAAATATCTTGGCAATAAGCTTTGGTGATCCCAAAGGAAAAGGAATTATGGGACCACTTAAAGACATTTTATGTGGTCATATATTCATAATTTGAATAGAAATAGGTATGGGAGTGTTTGCACGCAGGAGCTGATAAAGAGCTAAAAGAAGAAAACATGCTCAATGCATCATCAAAACTGGCAGGTGAGAAGCCAGCACAGGATGGTTTTATGGTGAAGTTCTGTATGTTCTTTATAAAATAATTAATTCTAATGCTAACTAAATAATTTAATCTTATTCTGCACCATGGTATAATAGATATGTACTTGAAACATTTGATCAAAATATTTCTTACAAAATCAACTTTTAATAAACAAGGATATTGGGCCATTTCTCCAATAAACTCTGTCATAAAACTGCCTTTGATGGGTCTATATTATAAAGCCAAAAGCTCTAAAGAGCGAATACAAGTACACTAACACATAAAGAGCGATGTACAAAAAATAGCGAAACACATATTGAGCGAAAATTAGAACATCAAATGTATTTCTTTGGCCAGCAGCGCGATCCTCAGGATAAGGAAATATATCCTTTTCCCCACTGTAGTGCAGTCCCGGAGTTGGCATATTTAAGTAGAGGGGTGTGCGGGAGTGCACGGGGGCTTGCCTCCCTGCAAAAGTGTATTATTTTAGTTTTATTTAGTTAATTTATGTATACCTGCATGGCGCTGTTGTTCAAAGAGACACATTCAGTGTTTAGATTTTCGCTCAATACGTGTTCGCTATTTTTGTACATCATTCTTTATGTGTCGATGTACTTGTATTCGCTCTTTAGAGATTTTGGCTTATAATATAGACCCGTTTTTTATAGTAGTATCTACTAGAACACAAAGTCTCAGCTATCTGATTTCTACTTTTGATCCAGTTTAAAGAAAGATTTTTGTGTCAATTATTTACATAAACACCAAACATATAATTAGAACTGGACTTCAGGACAAGAAGTATACAAAACCTTTGATTGTGTTCATACTCCCTTTATTTTAAAAGTTCTTATTAAGTAGTTTCATAAAAAATGCCTTATTGAATCCATTGCTTCTGTATATGCATATTCAGTGACTTTTTATCAATTTATTGTTATATAGAATTGGCACTTTAACTATAACAAGACAGGCATGCCTTCAGTCCCTACAAGTATATTTATGAAGTCAGTATTTTTTTTTGATGACTTATCTGTTGATTAAAGGCATAAACTATCAATCCAGTCATCTTCATAATTCAAGTAATAAAAAAAGTGTTGTCATGTATCCAATTGCAAGTTAAATTGAGACACATGTAAATTAATATTTCAAATTAGCCATGACTGAATGCGTTACTTTTTAAATTATTAAATTATGACACCAGTAATATTACATGCATTAAGTCCTTGTGGAAAATATTTAAGGAAAAAAGAAAGTTTTACAGTAAATAACTTAGACTGCTTAACTGATAATATTCAGATAGAACTCAGATGACAGTCCAAGATTTTTATAATGATTATAGTAATGTTTCAATAATTAAATTAATATATGCACTAAATGTTTCAAATATGTTAGTAATACTGTCAATAAAACTGATGAAAAACATTTACAAGTATGAATGAATGAGTGAATGAATGAATGAATAAATGAATTATATAAAATGCAATAGCATCAGGAATGGTTGCAAATGAGTGATTCTAAAGATTGATGTGGTTTGCAATTTCCTAATTTTACAATGTAATACTTATGTAGTAGATTCATTAAGTTATTAAAACTCTCAAGACCATTTCCTTGTCTCCAATTTATGGATGCCCCTTTGAATCAAAATGTTTGCAACCAAGACTCTAGATATTGAAATAAAGCGAAGAGCACATTAGTTTCTTAATTTGAGGGGAGATAAGTTTCAGCTTCTATTCTGTTAGTCCATTTTATAAAACATATGTTAATGTTCATAATATAGATAAGCATGAAGAAGACAGTCGTTGCATCTACCAATATTATATAATCCTAGCATCAGTTAGCATGTTCTGTGTTCAATATTTTCATTTTTATGAAAACTGAGTTGAATACAGATTAGTTATTAGCAACAGACTAGTTTTGACTTGGGAAATAATAGATAACTTAGACAACCAGGCATTGACAAGCTTGATATTGTTTCTTTTTTGTTGTTTAATTTGTTCAAAAACATACAATTTCTATATTGTATAATAAAGTTATCAGAACTAATCTGTTATCTAAAAGACATCAGTCCAGTTACTGGTCTGCCCTACTTTCCTCATCTAAGGTTACTTACTCCTGGAACACAATTTGGGAATATGATTAACTATATTGCACATAATTAATCTGTTTAATTAATAATTTCAAGTAAATTTGTATAAAGGGAGTGCACTAACTGAGCATTTCAGAGTGCTGAGTCCCTTCAATACACTCTTCTTGCATTTCTTCATGTACTGAGACTTTTGTCTAAGTCCTGAGTGCATCTGCTCAAACCAGTGTCTATTTTGAAGTGTTTGATGGAGTTTTATCAAGACTGGGAGCTGAAATTACTTACACTGATGACAAGAGAAGAGAAGAGAAGAAGAGAAGAGAGGTTGCCTGCTTTCCAGAGCCAATAAGCATGTCTATAATTTCTGCTATTCACCTTTTGCAACTGCTAAGCATCATAAAAGTCAGAGACTGATAGATCTCATCTGCCATCGGTTAATGATGATGTTAGAAATAGGTACCTGTTAGAGTATTTCTTATGCCATCCTTCATTTCAGAACCTTTGATTTTATATCGCTGTATGCAGTAATATGTCACATATGTCTGTATATTTAACTTTCAAAGTGCATTATCTAATTTATTTATTTAAGTAAAGTATGTCATTGTTAAATTATAAAAGCTTGTCACTGGCTGAGTATTAATGTATGCTTTCTCTTGGTTTAATTTCTTCATGTTTTTTAGGTTTCTAGTACTATGATGGGAATGGACACCATCCATAAGTCAAAGTACAATTAAAGTTCATGAAATTAGTATTGTTTCAATCTTTGATGCTAGCCAAAAGTGCTCTTTGCAGCACACATGATGTGCCAAGAACTGACTCCTTCTGTAATTCATGTGGAACACGTATCTGTAGCATATCTAAATAAAACTGTAAATAGTTTTTTGTGAGACCCATTGCTCCTACTTCTATTGGAATGGACTGGGTATCCTTTTTCCACGCGTTCATATCACATCATCGAAAGATGAAAATAGTGAATGATATTTCATCAAACCTAAAATATCTAAACCACATAATATCGAACATTCGGAACAGCAAATTTTTTCCTTGGGAAAAAATTTGCTATTCCGAAACACATACACACAACACAAGCACACCTAAAAAACATCAATACACACACATACACTTATAATCCTACAACTAACCCTACACTAAACTATACATGCACTACTATCTATCCACTTACCTTAACCCAAACCCTAACCCTAAGGTCCATCACTATCGCACACTCACCTAACCCATGCCCTAACCCTAACCCTAACTCACTTAACCCGCCCCTAAACCTAATTCATCTAACCTGCGCCCTAACCCTAACTCACCTAACCTGCACCCTAATCTTAACAACCACACAATCGCACACTTACCTGAACCCAACCCGTAAGTCTCCACCACAGAGCTGAAAATAGCGAAGCCACAGAACCGGCCAACTGAATTCTTTCCCTAGGAAAGAATTCAGTGTTCTGCAGCTTTGCAATTTTTAGCGTTCGATCAAAATGGGTCAATATTAGATCATTCGAAGTTTTAAAACTTTGATGTTCTGATATAGACCCTTTTCCACATTGCCCTAATTTCTGTCTGTAAATCATGGTATTTTATGACTTTATGTCTCTTTGTACATAAGACATTCGGTGTTCTGCAGTTTTGCTAATTTTAGCGTTCGATCAAAATGGGTAAATATTAGAACATTCAAAGTTTTAAAACTTTGATGTTCTGATATAGACCCTTTTCCACATTGCCCTAATTTCTGTCTGTAAATCATGGTATTTTATGACTTTGTGTCTCTTTGTACGTAAGACACTGTAATCACTGGGTGTAGCAATTTCAATAATTAATGCTATTTTTTGTCATCTTTTCATGGACTACTATATCTGGTTTTCTATCATCTATTTTTTGAACTATTGGTAATGGGTGATCCCATTGTATATGTGACCGATGTTACCAATGCTTTTCAGCTACTTCAATATTGTAATGTCTGTACAATCACCAAAGCAACAGTCTTGCCACATTATTATGCCTTTTAGTATACAGACCCTCTGGTGTGTCACACCCAGCAACAAGATATGTGACTGTTTCCAGTTCTGTTTTACAAAACCTGCATTTATCTGTTTCTCCCACATGCTCAATGGACTTTGTAAACAAATGTGTATGTAGTCCACCATCCTGGGTCTGTAATATTTACCTTTCATTTTTGGTTTAAATTCACATCTCCTTATCCATTCCTGCATCAAATCCTGATCGACATGAAGTTTATCCAAGAGTTTTCTTAACTTGCAACTATTTTTATACATTTTTCACATTTCTTGCCTTTTCATCTGATTCTTCTCCTTATAGTATTTCTTTTGTTTTTTGGCACATTCAGTTGCTGCCTGATTTTTGCCTATTTCTAGTTTGATTTCCATTCCTGTTTGACACCAATATGCTTTTGCTAGACTAAGCATGGAAGTCATCTTAGACTTGTTCTCCTCATGTTTTTTAACTTTCACTATGTCTGGATCTGGTAAAGTCAGAAGATACGTATGCAGTTCTACAATTGCATTGCTATACCTGTAATCAATTTCAAGGAGGCCCACACCTTCATCAGAACGAGGAATATATAATCTTAGAATGCATTCATTTGATAATTCATTTGATAAGCTTGAAGCGTTTTTCTTGTTTCCCTGTCCAGCTGATCCATACACTTTGGGACCAGCCAGTCAACCCAAAACTGTAAGTTAGAGCAGGAAGAGAAAATTGGTTTATAGCCTGGACTTTGGTCATAGATATCAGGGATTTCTTCAATATTAATTTTAGTCTTCTAAAATATTCTTTAATAAGTTTTGTTCATATTTCTTCATGTTTTATTGTCGACCCTTCATCAATTCCCAAATATGTATATACTTCCTCCTGCTTAGGTTCCTTTATATCACATTCCTGTTCTAGACTGATATTTTTTTGGTGCTGCAGCTTCCCTGCTTTAAATGTTGCTTATGCACATTTATCAATAACAAATGACATTCTAATATCATCTGAGAAACTTTTAACCACTTGCAGTTGTGCTTTTAGTTCCTTATCTGATGAACTATACAGTTTTAAATCATCTGCCAAAAAGAAGATGAGAAGTCTTTATACTTGATTGTTTTCTGGGGGCCAAATTGTAGCCATGATCTAATCTATAAATAGACAGCTTAATAGGTTAAGGGCAAGATAAAAGAGCAGTGCTGACAAAGAGTCTGGAATATCCCCCCTTTGAATATTTATCCTTGAGATAACAATTCATCCTTTATCACAGCTTAGTTGCAATGTGGTTTGCTACTGTTTCATGGTCACTGTAATGTAATTGATCAATGTAGGGTGTATCTTATACATCTGTAAGCACTCCTTTATCCATGAATATGGGATGCTGTCAAATACTTTTTTGTACTCTATCCATGCCATAGATAGATTCCTCCCCTTTTTGCAATTCTGCATTATGTTTTTATTTAACAACAAATTATCCTTTGTTCCATATGACTTTGTTTTGTTACCCTTTTGTTCTACTGCCAAGACTGAGTTTTCCTCTAAATGACTATAAACTTTGTTGGCATCAATTCCAATACATAGTTTATACATCGTCGGAAGGCAAGTTATTGGTCTGTAGTTTTTAGGAAAGCTTGCAGATTCACCCTTAAGGAGGAGTATAATTTTTTTCTCTTGACATGCCACATAGGGTGATGCTGAGTGGGAGCACTGAATGTTACTAGGTAGAGACCAAGCCAGCCAAGTCTGCTCAGTTACAGTGTTTAGCAGTAGTACGCCAAGGAGAATCCAGCATGTGGCAGCATGCTGTTTACCAGAAGGAGAGTAACAGTGGGTTCAGCAAAGCTGCTAAGGAGGAGGGGTGGTGCTCCCAACAGTGAGGGCATGCACTACCCTTCAAGACCAGATAACTCAGCTGCTACCTACCACCTGACCCTTGTTAGGGATATGAGAGCTGATCTGGATTCCAAGGTGGTAAAGACTGCACCATAGGGACATTGAGTGTTGGTAGCAGGACCAATGAGTAAGGTCTGTTGGGAACAAAAATAAGGCACTAAGCCACTAATCTGTACCTGGCAAATCTGCAGCCATCTAAGTAGTTTAGCTTCACCATGTGCCTCTAATCTCTATATCCCAGACACTTGTGGTCTACTCATTTTTTTTCTATGCATGGAATGTAAAACTACTGTTCCATTCTTTCGGGTAAAAGTATAGAACAAATATCTGTCTTTAGCAGTCTTGGATACTGAAACAGTGCATACTGGTAAAACAGGAGGCTGCCCAAACCCTAGAAATCTGAAGTCTAACATCATTAACCCTATGTTTAAAAATGTTCTCAGACAGTTGAAAAAGTACCCACACTGACTATGTTCTTACAAATATATTTCTGTCTCAGCTTGGCATTGTAACCTGGAAGTATATGTTTTTGGCATTTCTGCAACGACAGTCTGGAATTGTCTAGAAATGTTGGTAATTCCTGTGTGCTTATAATATAGGCTTCACTTTCACTAGCTTAGTTTCTGACTGATCAAATATATGTATTCAGTTTGCATAATTACTGCCATATAGACTGACTATATTACATTTTTTGTATGCGTCTGTACTTTGTGTTTGGAAGTTTAGAGTAATGTTAAATAGTTTAAATATTCCTCTCACCTATCCATTCTTCCCTCCTTTCCTTCTTAATTACAGTTTATCATTATTAGGAAATTAATATTTTTCATACTTCCCCTTCTTTTCTTCTACGTGTAAATGTTCACATATATGTCTTTAAATGTTAGTGTGTGCAATTCTCCAGCATAACAACATGACATTAGTAAATGCTGTGTGTTCCTTCAGAGGTTAAAATTTTCAGGAGATCTTTCGGACGCTTCAAAAATAATTGGGTGGGCTTTGTATTAGAAAGATTAGTGCACCAAGCTAAGACTGGGGTCACATTGCTTATTAGCTACAAGATACTCTGGCAGTTGGAGGAGTATCAGTATTACCATAAACACAGCTGGACATCAGCCACATTCACAACACCACATGGCCCATTGCTTGTAGAACAAACATATACTGTCCCATCCTATACATTCCTGCTGTATTTACTTCATGCTTTACAAAACTCCAACTAACAATTTGCAATATCGGGTAAATGATTCTTGATGATTTCACTATAAAATTTGATTCACCTATAGATAGAACAATGGATAAAGTCATTTTAAATTACAAAAGTTAGTAAACCATTTCAGTTGGGATTTAGCTCTTTTTTCCTTTTTTTAATTTTCTGGTAGGATCCTGTCAACTCAGGTTTCACTTTTACAACGCCCTCCATTCAGTACTGTAACAGAGTGAATTTTCTTTAATAGTAACTCACCCAGCAATTCAAAAACAGACACACTTTTGTATGCTATTTTAAATCATAGTGCTCTTTGACTCTGTCACAGGAACAAAAAAGCTCAAGTATGGCTGTCTTAATACTACATGGTATGTGATCCAGTCACTTCATCAGCACTAAGGTATCCAAATATATCTTAATAAACACCCTTAATTGAATGCCTAGGAGGTGGAATATGCATGGACTGTTCTCCATTAGGGATGCAACAAAGGCTAAATTGATAAATCCAGCATGACTAGTTAATTAATTTTTCAAAAACATTGCATTACAAAGTTTAAAGACCAAATTGTCTTAGCAAAGTACAGTGAAAGTAAAGGCAAAGTGGCCCAACACATTCATACCTGTTCCTAATGACAGACTACTTTCCTGTTTTTTGACTCTCAAGGACAGCTCAGAGAAACTCTTTGTACCCCAATTAAATTGTAAAATTATATAGAGCATTTCAAATTTGACAGCTTGTGTCACCACTGCCAAGGACATAAAATATATTCTGTATTTTTCCATACAGCAGTATTGGTCTCCTTCACATCAAATTCTAAAGACAATGAAGACTATGCTAATTTTTTTTTTATTTGACAAGTTAAAGCTGTCTTAATTTAGCAGAGAGTTGCTTTCATTTTTAAGGCTTCAGTTTGTAATGAAAAAGTCTGCAAAAGCCATACAGTTTAGTTTATCTGGAAAAGCCCTGCATCTTGGTTGTATCAATGTGGACCTACACAAATCTATTAAGCCTTTAGAGGACTAGCCCTTGTTACCTTATTTAGATTAATGGCCACCACAAGAGAAATATCACCTTCCCATTTGCTTTTCCATATCACTCTTTAATAGAGTCAGTGACTGTCATACATTGTTAATTAATTATGAGAATAAACTGCATACCAAGATACCGGCTACATGACTAAAGGCTGCTCAACAAATGCTTGCCACTAACATCTAAAAACATTTTAAGTGCAATTTATTAAGAAAACTGTAAACACTGAAACATGCTGTAACAATAAAAACTATGTTTTACATATTGTGTCACCCCTATGCTCTCCAAAATGGAAAACTGCACCCAGCATGCCTCTGTTAATTACATATACTAACTTTGCAATTGCTGTTCTTTGTACTAAGGAGAATTCTTCACAATACCACAATCTCAGAATCAATATATAGGAAAATACAATTGTAAGTAAAAAAAAAGACAAAAGGCATAACGTTGGTAGTTTTTTCCCCTTATGAAATCATTGACAGTACAATTTCTAAGCATGGCAATGATTCACTTCTTTTAAAAGATTTCTGCCTTCTTCCATTTGGTTCAACTGTGCAGTTGGTGTATATAAGTTCAGAAGGTGTGGGGGGTGGGCTTGAACTCCACATCAGAAGGTGAAAGGGGGCCAGCTCCTTGCAAAATATGATCAATTTTTTTTTCACCCCTTCAGTATTTTGGGTATTTTTCACCTTTTGAGCTCATCTGCTTTCCAGAAAGAAATCTGCTTTTCATAGTAGAACCAATAGCAACACTCAAGACTTTTTTATGTCCAAAGACTCTGGTTTTGTAATATTATTAAAGAAGTCTGTCAGGTTCTGAGATTGTGCATAAAAGATACAACCAATGATATCTGATACCAGAAACTGCAAAGGGACTAAAAGTATAGAAATAAGATGATTGGCTGTTGCTGATAAAAATGTGTAGAACCTGTGACATGCTAAAAGAGTATAATAATAGAATTTTTAAAATGTGATTTGGAATGTAAATATGCATATTTCATTAAAAATTATCTTTGTAAAACATTAATATAGCAATAAACATAAATAAAGTCAAGATGGATACCACTCATACCTACTAAATAAGGCAAGTTTTAATATTTAAATTTAGCTCTATAGCTCTTCAAATTTCTGGAATTTATTTGTTATTATTAGTCACCTACATAAATGGCATACACTGGTATCACACAAAATCCATAGTGAGAGGTGGAGTCATCACATTGGCATATAGTTATTAAATAGAAATGTCACACTGAGCAGGAAAGAGGATGGTTCTTTAATTTGTCACAAACAAATGTCATTTTGACAAGTTATACAGTGTGTACCTGGTGTGCAGTTTTGTACTATCTCTGTGTTGCTTCTATTAAGAATATTTTTCGGGGGTGTGGCTCAGATGTTAAGCAGTTAACAGCTTAATAATTCTGCTCTGCCTCGATACAATTATTTTGACAGGATTTCATATATAAAAACAAAAGTTTTTTGTCTTCAAAACATTACTAATTAATAGGACAATAAACAGAGAAGGAAAAAAAACAAAAAGAAAATCAGTTTTGAAGACTTTTATTCATCTATTCCTGTCAGAAATATTGTTGCAGTTTCAGTCAAGTGCAGACATGACTCACCTTAAAGCTTCTCCACAGGAAAATAGGATGAAGAAAGAACTTCAAGCTCTTGTATACTGTATGCAATAGATAAACTGGAGAGTAAAATGGATACTATAAAGTAAAAAAACAAGAAACACATTGACTTACTAAATGAAATAATTAAGAAACATTCTGATCAGATTTTACTTCCATAGAGGAATCACTGAGTGATGTAGATGGCAGACTCAATAACAATGAAAGCCAAGCTGAATTCCTACTGAAACAAAATACTTTACTTAGAGAAAAAGTGGATGACCTTGAAAGCAGATCCAGAAAGAACAATATAGGAATTTATGGTGTTCCAGAGGGAGAAGAAGGAAATTCCATAATATGTTACATTTCTTAAACACCTAACTTCCAAAAGTATTGAACTTGCCTGAGTCACTTTCTTTTGGAATAGAAAGAGCACATTAGTCCATTTCAAATAACTTTTCAATTAAAACACTGTCTGTGCCAAGATCTATAATTGTCAAGTTCTTTTCAACACAAGATAAAGATTTTGTCCTTACAGCAGCATGGCACAACTCTCCAATTACATATAATGTTAAAACTGTAAGATTTGGCAATGACTATACTCCCTCTGTAATCTCTAGAAGAAAAGCCTGTGTCCCACTGATTAAGAGTCATAAAAATCCAATATTAAGGCACAAATCTTATTCCCTGATAAAATCAAAATTTTCCTTGTGGAAGGTCAGAAAACTTTTAACTCTTGATGAAGCACTTGACTTTGTCCAGAAAAACAAACTCTTAAATAAACAAGAAGAAATTGACTGGTCCGCAGCAAGTTTAAATAACATAGTAGTACATGTTTATAGAATAACTTAATACAGGACCAAAAATATAATACAGGTTGTTACGTCATTAATATTTATTATAATTTAAACAAGTTATTCACTGATAGAAAAGTTTTAATATATATTTGCATTCAAATATGGTAAAGCTTGTTGTTTTATTTGGGGAAGATGGAGACTAGTGTTTTGATTTAAATGTAAACCTTTTCTTTTCTTTTTGAGTGCTTCTATTTGGGAGAGATGCTTCAAATGATAGACTGTGTGTGTGTGTGTGTGTGTGTGTGTGTGTGTGTGTGTGTGTGTGTGTGTGTGTGTGTGTGTGTGTGTGTGTGTGTGTGTGTATTTTTTATGAAGGATGGATGCCGGCTGGTCATGCTTCTTTCTTATTTATATATATATATATTACCAGCTTAATAGCTGATTTAGTATTACTGGTGACATTAGAGTTTGTTGTTTTTGATACGCAAACATTTTGTTAACGTCCTCAATTGTTTAACTCATGTGCCAGTGACCACAAGAATATTTAGAGTACCTTCAATAACTCAAAAAGTTTCCCTCCTTGAAATTTTAAATTTTACCTTAGTTGGGGAGGTGGAATGGATCTGAGATTCAATTACAATTGAAAGAGAAGACCTGTGGTTGTGCAAAGAGACAGAATAGGCTGCAGCTTAAGAACAACCTTTGAACTTAACAGGAAGTACCTCTATGGAATCCTACAATGGAGAAAAAATAAATGCTTGTATATAGATGGTGTTCGTACCTCTTTTGGCATACAGGATATTCCATCTAATTGATGTAAGATTACAGTGAAGTAGAGCCTATTAAAATCTACTAATTTAAATGTTATATGATGTATGTTTGATAAAGCTGTTAATAACATTGTATGGTAGAAGAGGATCGCAAGCAGCTGAGCTGAAAAACTTTAATAGAGTTCACTAGATAAAGCATTTAATGGCACAAATTATTGCATTAGAAAGATAAAGATTTTATAAAATATATGTTTTTTCTTCAATGTTCTTCATATAAATAGATTTCAATTAATACTGTCCTTAGTGATAGCAGCCTTTGATGTCATGTAGTTGGATTGAATCTTTGACACCTACTGCAGATATAAAAAGTGTACTGTAGATATTCAAGTACATGCCCAGGGAAAGGTGACATTAAGAGGTAAACAGAGTTCTCCTTTTTACCTACTTCAAATTATTAAGATGCAGTTTTCAGCTGCACTGATTATCATAATTTGTATGTTTATTAATAGAAGTGTCAAGTGAAATATATTGTGGGCAACAGCATTTTAAAATGTATTACAGCAATAGCTATAATTAGAATTCTGTATAAAGACAAATTATATAGAATAATTCAGCTTCAACACATGTACATTAAAAATGTATATTTTTAATGATTATTTAATAAAGTTAACATTGAATTACTTTTAAAGAAAAAAGGAAGAACACTTCTGTGTCTCTGCTTGACAGGAGCACAGGAAAATAATTTTCTTGGGTGGCAAATGCCAGGATACCTTTTTGTCTAGGCTTGTATAGGCCCTAGAGCCAATAGCCTACTACCTACCTATGAAAAGAAGGAAAGGAAGGAGAGGAATGGAAAGGGAGAGAAAGGGGGAGAAAAAAAAGGAAAGAAAATAAAAAGAAAAACAGTGTGCTTTTTCCCAAGGCAATTGTATAATTTTGATGTAGGTCTTAGTTGTTGATCTTATCATCACATGGGCACTTATTATGAAGATAAGATATGTGAACCTAGGATTTAATGGCAAAAATTAAGATCTGAAATGTGTAAGTGTCAGAAGCTTGTTATGGATTATTACAAGAAAAACTTAAATGAATTATAATATATATTGTCTCCCTGATTTCAATTAAACTGCAACGTAGTAAAAGAGAATTTTTTTTTTCTTCTGTGTGCTTATAAATAATGGTAGCATATTTAAAAAAAAGAAAAGAAGGTCTCTTTTCGAAGTGTTGTAAATTAGAATATCCAGTTACTACTATGAATACAAGTGTTGCAGTTACATGACTGTTCATTTAGCTTTCATATAGCTATTTATCTTCGTGGCTATCTCATGAATCAATTTCTCCATACTACTTTAGTATTCCATAACATGCTTTAAATGCTGTTACAAAGATAAGTAGTTACCTAATAACTAATTTAGAAAAAACAGCAACAAGTATAGAATATCCTATGTTAACATTACATATTTTGTAATAGCATTGTTATAGTAGATGGCCATTAGATTCCTATAGCATATAATGGCTATGCATATAAATATAAGCATGAGTAAATGTGTGGGGTCACAGAAATTTATAGTGAAGTTATAAGATAATGCACATTTTAAGATATCTCAAAATTATATGGAAAACTGAGGAATAAAAATTGGTTAATGGCACATAATGACCACTAGAGTAAGATTCTCTTCTTGGTGCATTGATATAGCTACCTCCAAGACTTCTGCCATAACTATTCTGACTACATTAGTTAATCCTTCTCTTAAAGGTAGTATATTTATACTTGTTAAGTAGTAGTATAAGTGAAGGGGATGTCGTTTGTCAAGAGCTCATAAAGTTCATGCTGGAAATAAAGGATAATCATCTGTATGATAGCAGTAGTTATGTTTAGACCACATCTCCTCTATTTATTGAGTTGTAGACCTCATCATTGTCTATAATTTCTTTGAAAAAGGATTCAGTAGCAATGGCTTTTAAAATAAGGGGTAATCTTCCATTGGTTCTAAACTGAAATATAAAACCAATTTGGTAATATCGCAGAGTGTTGATCTTCAATGATGTCTACCAGTAAGATTGTTCTTCTAAACAAAATATGTATCTATTAGCCATCCATACCTTCATATAAAAATGTTTTATTCAATAGGTCATAGTTTTAAACAGATTAATATGTGTTAGCATAAGTTGTACAGGGCTAATATAAGGAACATGCTAGTGTTAAAGTGACATAAAAACATGTTCAGTTGTACCATAGCTCACAAGAATAGATACTACTATTTGCTTTACTTTACATTTTAGTTTTATTACATAGGGTTATCAAGAAAGCTGTCATTATTCAGATTTGATATAGATAAACACATTTATCTCATTTGGTATTAAACAAATCATTGTAAATAGACATTAGTAGGAAGGTATTTGTAAAAACATTAATTACTGAATAATTTTTTTAGAGGTAAAGCAGAATAGTGGATAGAGAGTTTGTGAAGATGACAGAGGGTGATTTGAATGATTATATCATCAAATCAGGAATGTTACATTCAATTTTAGGGGTTGTAAATATGTTTGTTTTATTGTTATTAAGTGATTTTTATTATTTGTCAATAGCAAAGGATGTTAAATTTAATTACTGACAGATTTTTGAAACCCATCACTTAAATCTGCTAGACTTAACTAAGTTTAGAAATGACAATATATAAGTGTATTTCATTGCACATAAATGGATTAAATATTTCAATGAAGAGAGGTGACTTGTTTAAGTATCTTAAAATGAATAAAGCTGATATAGTTTTTCTACAAGAAATACACCCAATAAAGATATTGATAAATTAACTTGTAAGCATTACTCAATATTAGTGGACTCACCCTATAATACCAAAAGGAAAGGCACTATACTTCTATGGAAGAAAGCATTAACTATACCTAAAGTGAATGGCTTTTATACTGATAAAAATGGTATGATGGCATTAGGTGTACTTGAAATAGATGAAAAAAAAATTTTTACTTTTGTCAGTGTATACTGGATGCTGGAGCTGGTTCTTAAATAACAAAAAAAAATACTTAGATCGTATAGCTCTGCATGCAAAAGGTGGAATTTTAATGGCAGGAGATTTTAATCATATACTTTCAGAAAATGACACTTCCAATGATAAGAAACCCAAAATAACTGCTACTGCTAAACAGCTAAATATGTTTACTAATATGATGGATCTTAGAGATACTAATGAATTAAAATTGGCAAATACACTAAATTATACTCATTATTCTTACAGATCTGGCACTCAAATAAATATTGATAAAGTTTTCACTTATAGTGGACTATACAAGAAAGTAGAAGAAGTATCAATAACATGTCCTTTGTCTGACCATAATGATTTAAAATGAATCTAAAACCAAATGAACTAATATACTGGCAAAAAATACCAGCATATATAATCAAACCTGAAGGTTTTTAAAGAGTGATTTATAAAATAACTAGAAATTTTTATGGATACTAAAAACAATGATGATGATTCTAATGTTGTGGGACATGTTAAAGGCATATATTTATGGTAGAACTGAAAGTTGGTACTTATCAAAAAGAAAGGAATGGGATAATGAACTAAATGTGCTTCAAGCAAAGATTGATAACTGAAAATTAAAATTAAAACCCAGTGATAAAGATATGGACAAAGAATTAAAAATACTGAACCAAATGTGATAGAAATATTAAATCATAAAGTTGCAATTAACGCAGAAAAATTCAAGTTGCAAACTTATACAGTAAATCCTAAAAATATGCATAAAATAGCAGTACGATCAGAAATGCTAAGCAATATTAATCATATTAAAGAAATTACATATTTAGCAAACAAAAAGTCTAAAAGAGTAACTAATTTAAAAGACATTTTAGAAACTTTTAGAAGGCATTATAAAGAAATGAATAATAAAGATTTAATACTGGATAATAGTGACAATACTGATAATTTCTTGAAAGATCATATAATACATAAAGTTACAAAAGAACAAAATGATATCTTGCATAAATCTATTACTATTAGAGAACTAAAAGAACAAATAAAAGGTTTAAAAAATAGCAAGGCTCTTGGTTCAGATGGCTTAATTGCAGAGTTATATAAAATAATTTCAGATAATGCGCTAAAAACTCTAATAAATGATTTTAATGAAAGTAAAAGCACATTAAATATCCCAGCTTCATGGAAATACTTTTGATTTCCCCAATTTAAAAACAAGATAAAGACCCTAAAATATGCTCTTC
The DNA here is from genome assembly GCF_019279795.1 of Protopterus annectens. Taxonomy (NCBI): domain Eukaryota; kingdom Metazoa; phylum Chordata; order Ceratodontiformes; family Protopteridae; genus Protopterus; species Protopterus annectens. Next base: position 1,039,724,440 of record NC_056728.1, on the reverse strand, counting down.
GTACTGACCTAGTTCCTTATTAAATGTTGACTACAAAATACTCATAGCTATTTTGACTAAAAGATTAAATAATATAATACCAAATCTAATTAATGAAGCTCAAACTGGATTCATATTGGGAAGAAAAGTGCATAATAATATCATTAGATTTATTTCCTTAATAGATTTTGCTAATAATAATAAAAAGGAGTTATTGATATTATTTTAGACATCGATAAGGCCTTTGATTCAGTTAATTTGTTATATTTACAAAACACTGTAAATGTATACAGTTTGTCATTAAACTTTATAGAACTAATAATGAAATTATATAATGACATTTTTTTCTTTTATTAACATTGGTTCTTTTTTCCCGTTCATTTAAAATATAAAAGGGAACAAAGCAAGGATGCCCACTATCGCCATTACTCTTTGCCTTATCTATAGAACCTTTCACCACATATATTAGGAATAATAAGGGAATAAAAGGTTTTTTGGTCAATGATACTTGTTACTTCTAACTCTAAAATCAAATTATTTGCAGATGACATTTTATTAACTACTAGTAACACTGAATCATCATTAGAAAATGTTAAGTTAATAAATTACTTTGAGAAAATTTTTGGATTAAAATTTAATCACAGTAAATCAGTAATAATGTTAATAAATAAAAGAATCACATCTGATTTAAAAAATATAATGAATATAACTGGGAAAATAAACAACTTAAATATTTAGGGGTAAATATAAAAACTTATTGGAGAGAAACAGTAGCATTAAATTATAAGAATGTAACTAATAATATTTCAAAACTTATTGAAAGTTGGAATAGAACCTTTTTCTCAATGGAGGATAGACTCATATTAATGAAAATTATAATATTGCCAAATATATTATATATTGCTCAATCATTAATACTATTGCCCCCCCCAAGAAAACTATTAAGAGGTTAAATACTATATTATTACATTTTTCGTGTCATCCTCAAAAGCCGAGAATATCTTATTACTGGCATACTAAGAGCTGGGAAGAAAACGGTATTGGTTTGCTTAATATTCATATTTATATTAAATCTGTTATTTTGAGCACTGTAACTCTTTGGTTAAATCCAGCATATAACTCAAACTGGAAATGTCTTCATGAAATAGTTTTAGTTTCAAATATAGCAACTGAAATAAAATATATTTCATCTAACATAAATATACCATACTGAATACTAAAAGATTATTGCTTGAATAATGGAAGCATTGCTAAGCATATATATGGAATTAGACATCTTATATAATTTAAAATGGTAATGGAAGGCAATTATTTAAACAGTTATTGCTCCTGATTTTTCCTATAACTTGTTTCACTGGTTATTTAGAATATTTTAATATGAATACAATATCTAGCCTTGAGAAAAAGAATAATTTAAAATGTTGGTATCAGTTTTTAGATGGAAACAAGATAAGTTCTGCAGGAAAAACTTTTAGCTAAATATAATGTAAGCAGTGTAAACTGACTAGATATTCAAGCTCTGAATTTATAAATAGTAGTTTACAACTACCATTAGTTATGAACACTAAACCCATTCCAAAAATTATAGAATTCTTTTTTCAGAGTAATACTATCAAGTATAAAAATAAGTCATACTTATCAATGTTTGTCTTTTTGGCTTTTCCCGGTTAAGGTTCACCACAGTGGAACTCCGGTCTGCTAATGATTGGCAGTAGATCTTTATGGTGCTGAGTTGCCAGCCCGATGCCCAACCTTCAACGAAGGTATACTTATCAATAATCTACAAACTTTTAAGAACGGAATTTATGAGTTTTGATGAATTGCATTGGGAATATTCTACAAAAATAAATAAGGAACCATTTTCAGAGATAAATAAAAATCTTTATTTAAAGGCTGTAAGCAACTCCACATCATCTATTTATTGGAACATTTTTTTCCTGGAAGTTTCTACATAGATGTTTTTAACACCAAGTAAAATATCCCTGTTTTATAAAAAAGAAAACCTGAGATGCTGGAGATGTAATAATTATTTAGAAACAGATTAGGAGCATATGAATTCTAAAGTGCCAAAATGTTGTTTTATTTTGGAAAGAATTTAGAAATTTTGTTAAAACCTTATGGTCAGACAAATATGATATATCAAATTCTTTAATATTATTTAGTGTTCCAATTACAGGTCCTATTCCTAGAACTCAAGTGCCTCTCTTATGGTCCATCTTGGCTGTTGCCAGAAAGGTTATTACTTTAAATTGGAAAAGTGATAGTTATCTCTCTTTCTCAGAATTCTTTTGTCTAGCAAAACGTGTGTAATAAAGAGTTGTATAACAGAACTATAAATGTTACACATAAGATATTATCTTGGCAAAAACATAAGGATTTATTTGAGAAATATTAATGTAGTTACCCTATATAAGCTTTTGTTATAGATTCTGCATATATTTTTCTATTGCATTGATTTCTTTATAGTTTATATGTTTTATTGTAGTGTGTATTCAAATTAATTTCATTTTAAAATGAAATAAAAATTTAAAACAAAAAAACTATTTCTGATTTTAAGACAAAAGCTATACCTAATGTGCCATCAAGAAATAATTTGTTGGAATTTTCTTAACAACTGACAATTGTACATTCAGACTTTCTGCTTGCTATTATAAAGAAAATGCTAAGTATTACTTTCTCCATGTGGCAGAGCCCTGTATTAAAAAATAATAAATGTGTGCCTGAGATGAGTACTCTGGTAGTAGATTGCTGCCTATTCAAACATTATTCTAGCCTTTGCATCTTCAACACTTTTCAAGCTCTCAGTTTGAACTTTTTATGTTCTTTCACATAAGTATCTGGCCACACACACACTCCTTATATTCCCTTCAGTGAGAGTAATCCAGCCTGAAACCTTTGATTCCTTGTGAATGATTCCTAATTAGTCTTTCTACTATACATGCCAAACAGGTCACTGCTGACCTTGCAAATGCAGTTTTATAATTTTATACATATGAACTTGAGTCATCATATTTTAGACACAGATTGGAGACATTTGCTGCTTGTTGGCTGGTGATGTGAATGAAGAATGTTTGGAACATCAGTGAATTATGTTGACCATCTTCTGAGAAATTGCTTTATTTTACTCTGATCACCAGTGTTTTTGCCTTTAGTTGTTTTGTTTCTGGTCATTAGGCTATCCTGTCAGGTGCCTAGAGGTTATTTGATGTTCAGTGTATCATGGAGTTTCTGTAGTAGATCTATACTTTACAGGGAAAAGCACTGGTTATAGATGGGGTTTAGTCTGTTGCCTTTTTGCATTTGGATGTTTACAAAATATTTGAGTCTGGGTATTAATTACCATGGTTTCTTCTGCAGCTTCATTCATTATTGAGGCTACAAAAAGTTAAACAAACTCTGACTCATTAAACTGATTATTAAGCCATGGAGATTATTTACATATTGTGAGCCTTTTTATCTTCTTTTTGTATCTGTTGTGTATTTTGTACATTACCACTTTAGTGCCTTTAGACCTGTTACCAGTGTGATTTATTTTTGTGGGGTAATTTCATATGAGCAGTGACAACAACACTCACATTCATATATTTATTTATTTATTTATTTATTTATTTATTTATTTATTGACATTTGGTTGCTGGGAATGTCCAACTGGTTAGGAGCTCATTTTCAATACAGGAAGTGGGAGAAAAGCTCCAAAGTATTACAAAATATTTTAAGAACAATAATTTTACAGTCTTTAAAAATAATACAAAAAATAAATACAGTTTAAATAATTATACTAAATTAGACACAATAAGAAAACATTGGTTAAGAATAGATATACATTATATGGCAATGATTTAATTCAGAAATTTTATCCAGTTTATAGAGAAATTAAAGGTAAGTTAATACAAACGGGAATTGCAATATAAAGAAAAAGCCAGGGGAGCAAGAAAGTTAAGTATGAAGTAAAGAAGTGAGTGAAGAAGGGAAAGCAAGGACATGTAAGATATAAAGTATTTGTTCACATTTAGGGATATAGTTTATCCTGGTGTTGAGCAAGAACAGAGACAGATTTTGGCTAGGAAGTCTTTCAGAATAGTTTTAAAGGATGGGAGGGAGGGTATTGACCCAGTAGATAGAGATAAGGAGTTACAGGCCTTAACAATGTGGTAAAAGTACAGACAATGACCAGCAGATTTGATGGGTTTGTGTACATTCAGGAGACTTTTTGTCTTTAGCCAAATTTAATCGTTTAAAGCAATTGGCTTTAATACATCTTTACTGCTTTCTCTAAGATTCTGGGTGGACAGGAAGATAGTCCAATCATTCCCTTTAAGAAAACAGAGCAGTAAGTAAGCTAAGTTGTCTCATTTATAACTATTATTAAGCTGATCTTAGAAAGATCAGCTGTGTACATATGCAATGCTGTGCATTGCTGTTTATTTAGCATTTGCCACTACAATTCATTTTATTTTTTAAGGTTTTATATGGACTGTCAGTTCACCTAATTAGAGTCATTGGCATTAACACTATACCTCTCCTTCATTTCCAGGCATTAAAGGATCTCTAGCTGTACAAGCATATTACATTTGGAATGATATGGGTGGCCATCTTGTGGTTCAGATTCTGGCAGTACTAAAGTTAGTGCTGATAAGGAATCTGATGGAGTATGATATTTTGCTTTGAACATATCAGTATTTTGTGGAGTCCTGGACAGAGACAAGTATTTGGTCTCCAAGGTGACTGGGAGAGGAGGTAATACAGAGGAGAAGCACAGGAATGAGGGACCTGTGGTGCTGACCCCATTCATAAGGGAGTCCTGCCACAAATAAGTAGGTTTTCAGAATACAGAATCTAATCCACCCAGTAGGTTGGCGTGGTGCTTTGCAGTCCCATATTGGTCAGTACTATTCCAGCTGTTGTTAATTATCCTATTTCTTTGACTAATCTAGCATGCCTTATGGAAACATTGTTAAACTTCACTGTGGACAAGAACAAAAAGAGACAACTTTTCATGATGCTCCATGTTGTACTATTGAAAAATGGACTTGGGCGGGGGGGGGGGGGGTTGATAAGGTTTAAAAATAAATGTTAGACATCCATACAGCTACTATTAACAATAAAACCTCCTTTGAGATCATTAATGAGAAGGTTTGGACTGTAGGATTGTTATTCTGTACAGTCCAGCCATTGAGTAGTACATGTTTTTGCAAGACTACATGTACTTGTCTTTCACAACTTCACTTTCTGGGCTGATAATAATAAATTAATCTCCCTCAAGTTTATTTCCTTCAGGCCACCGAAGATGTGTCTCATAAGTCTGTATATTGATTTTCAATGTGGGTAAAAGTTCACCCCTTTAAATGAGTACCTTCATCTGATGAGCTAGGCCTACATGAATGTTGTTGTTGAACCCAACATTTAATCAGACCATCATGTAATCAGACTTGATGTATTTTACCCTTACTGCTTCTACACCACTTCTGAAACAATAATAATCTGCCCTTAGATAATTTGGTGACTTAAAATTCTTATCAGAACTCATTCTGCAGGGTACTTGTGATATAGTTGAGGAACAAAAAGCTGGAAGGCCCTGAATATATTGACACCCTTCCATATCATCTCATTCTCTGGTAGATCGAACCAGCCTTTGTTTCATAGATAACTGAAGGCATGCTCAAAGAATGCAAGAAATCCAAGGCAAAGTGAAGAAAATCCAGAGCAGAAAGCAACTGCCTTTTTTTCCCTGGGGAAAATCAAATGTTTTTCAGATGGCAGTCTCTAATGAGGAACCTAGTTTTACAGCTAAAAACGTGTAGCTGCAGGCAAACAACTCTATACTTCTGACCATGTGAGAGCCTAAGAAGCTCATTCTATTGAAGATGGAAGACTATTTTGTCCTACTGACTCTCAGATATTTCTAAAATTATGAGAATTATCCAGCTAATGAAGCCTTTGCTCAGTAGTTCGGTCATAGATTCTATCTACTTCTTATGCAATTACACTGATATGATTAACTTGACCATGGTACATGTTGTAAGGGTTTCTATGAATGAAGGCTTCTTTCTGAGCACTGTAAAAGAGGCAGTTCTTCTTCCTCTTTGAAAAAAAAACATATTTCCTTGGACTACCACCTAACCGCCCAACAGCAAAATTATACACCCATTTTTAACCTTACCAAGATGCTGCAGAGTCTGGGTGCAGTGTCTGACATGATCATGTATAATAAATCAAATAATGCCTGTGGGATTGCTGTGGACTAGGGCACCAATCCTAAGATGGTTATTTAAATATTTTGACAGAAAATGTCAGAGGATTACTTCTAGTACTTTTTTACCCCTTCTGCATGTATATATTTTTTATCCCTGCTGCCTGTCAATCATGAGACCCTGTCTTGGTCTATCAACCCATCCATTTACTTCATTGGGCAACAATCAACCAAGACGGACCGCCAGCAGGTTTGTCAATAAGGCAGCCACCAGTTTCAAAGTTTCAAATACTTAGGAACAAAAGACATCAGAACATGTGCTGAAGAAGTTGGAAATTGATCATATACACACTAATAGTCCTCTGTGATTGTTGCCAGATGCACAAGCAATTAAATAATCAGTGCAGAACAGCTGTCAATATCTCTATGGTTGACTGCACCACCAAGATAAATGGTATGCCTTTGTGCATATTTGAGTATTTTGTTAAAAATCTTCTAATGCTAACAAAAGGGTGTGGATCCTGTTCATGGTAAACTGATTCAAATGTAAGCAACTGCTAACCACATCATACTAAACCTTCAACTGATACATGCTTTGCTTCAGTATAACACAGTCAGAACAGGTAAGGTAAAATAGCATCATAGTAAATTTAAAACTTAAATGTTCCTTGGGACTAGTGCACTTTACTCAGAGTTCTTTAATTGTGCAGCTGATGTTATAGCATCACTAGATAATTTGCTAGCAAAATAACTCCTTGGTAGAAAGCAGTCTTGCATGGAATGTGTTCGCAATTCTTCTGCACAACAGAGGTAATGGTGATGCAATGTAAATGGGAATTTGCAAGCTTTTCATCCTTTGTGCTCTTGCCAAAATACTTGAAAGAATCATCATCATCATCTTTCGGCTGTTCCCGTTAGGGGTCGCCACACTAGATCATCTGTTTCCATTTCTTCCTGTCCTCTGCATCTTGCTCTGTCACACCAACCACCTGCATGTCCTCTCTCACCACATCCATAAACCTTATCTTAGGCCTTCCTCTTTTCCTGTTACCTGGTAGCTTCATCCTTAGCATCTTTTTTCCAATATACTCAGCATCTCTCCTCAGCACATGTCCAAACCAACATAATCGTGCCTCTCTGGCTTTGTCTCCAAACCTTCCAACCTGGACTGACCCTCTAATATACTTATTCATAATCCTCTCCACCCTTGTCACACCCAGTGCAAATTTTAACATCTGTAATTCTGCCACATCCAGCTCAAACTCCTGCCTTTTTGTCAATGCCACCATCTCCAACCCATATAACATGGCTGGTCCCACTACCCTCTTGTAGACCTCCCTTTCACTCTTACAGGTAGTCGTCTGTCACAAATCACACCTGACACTCTTCTCCACCCACTCCATCCTGCCTGTACTCTCTTCTTCACCTCTCTTCCACACTCACCATTACTCTGAACTATTGACCCCAAGTATTTAAACTCATCCACCTTCGCCGCCTCTACTCCTTACATTCTCACCATTCCTCTATCCTCCCTCTCATTCACACACATATATTCTGTCTTAGTCCTGCTGACCTTCATTCCTCTTCTCTCTAGAGCATATCTCCATCTCTCCAGGGTCTCCTCCACCTGTTCCCTACTCTCACTACAGATCACAATGTCATCTGCAAACATCATAGTCCACGGGGACTCCTGTCTGATTGCGTCTGTCAACCTGTCCATCACCATTGCAAATAAGAAAGGGCTCAGAGCTGATCCTTGATGTAACCCCACCTCCACCTTAAACACATCCATCACTCCCACCACAGACCTCACTGCTGTCACACTACCCTCGTACATATCTTGTACAACTCTTACATACTTTTCTGACACTCCTGACTTCCTCATACAATACCACAACTCCTCTCTAGGCACCCTGTCATATGCTTTCTCTAAGTCTACAAAAACACAATGCAACTCCTTCCAACATTCTCTGTACTTCTCCATCAACACTCTCAGAGCAAAGATAGGATCTGTAGTGCTCTTTTCTGGCATGAAACCATACTGCTGATCACTAATCATCACATCCCTTCTTAACCTTGCTTTCGCTACTCTTTCCCATAACTTCATGCTGTGACTGATCAGTTTAATCCCTCTGTAGTTACTACATCTCTGCACATCACCCTTATTCTTAAAAATCGGTACCAAAACACTTTTTCTCCATTCCTCAGGCATCCTCTCACTTTCCAAGATTTCATTAAACAATCTGGTTAAAAATTCCACTGCCATTTCACCTAAACACCTCCATGCTTCCACAGGTATGTCATATGGGCCAACAGCCTTTCCATTCTTCATTCTCTTCATAACTATCCTTACTTCCTCCTTGCTAATCCACTGCACTTCATGATTCACTATCCGCACATCATCCAACCTTCTCTCCCTCTGATTCTCTTCATTCATCAACCCCTCAAAGTACTCTTTCCATCTCCTCAACACACTCTCCTCGCTTGTGAGTATGTTTCCCTCATTATCCTTTATCGCCTTTATCTGCTGCACATCTTTCCTAGCTCAGTCCCTCTGTCTAGCCAATTGGTGCAGGTCCTTTTCTCCCTCCTTAGTGTCCACTCTTTCATACAACTCTTCATATGCCTTATCCTTAGCCTTCACCACCTGTCTCTTTGCCATGCACCTCATCTCCTTATACACCTGTCTACTTTCTTCATCTCTCTGACAATACCACTTCTTCTTTGCCAACCTCTTTCTCTGTATACTCTCCTGTACTTCCTCATTCCACCACCATGTCTCCTTGTCATCCTTCCTCTGTCCAGATGTGATACCAAGCACCTTTCTAGCAGTCTCTCTTACTAGCTCTGCTGTAGTTATCCAGCTATTTGGTAACTCTTCACTGCCACCCAGTGCCTGCCTTAACTCATCCTTGAACTCCACCTCACAATTACCCTTTTTCAATTTCCACCACTTGATCCTTGGTGCTGCCCTCACACTCCTCCTCCTCTTCTTGATAACCAACGCCATCATATAAACCACTATCCTATGCTGCCTAAGTACACTTTCTCCAGTCACCACTTTACAGTCTCCAATCTCCTTCAAATTGGCCCTCCTACATAAGATATAATCCACCTGTGTGCATCTTCCTCCACTCTTGTATGTCACCCTATGCTCTTCCCTCTTGTTAAAATACGTATTCACCACAGCCATGTCCATCCTTTTTGCAAAATCCACTACCATCTGACCTTCTGCATTCCTTTGTTTAACACCATACCTACCCATCACTTCCTCATCCCCTCTGTCCCCTTCACCAACATGCCCAATGAAATCTGCTCCAATCACCACTCTCTCACCCTTGGGTATAATCATCACCACTTCATCCAACTCACTCCAAAATTTTTCTTTCTCATTCATTGCACACCCAACTTGTGGAGCATATGCACTAACAACATTCATCATTACACCATCAATTTCCAGCTTCATAAACATCACTCTATCCGACACTCTTTTCACCTCCAAAACACTCTCAACATACTGTTCCTTCAGAATAACTCCTATGCCATTTCTCCTCTCATCCACACCATGATAAAACAATTTGAAACCACCTCCGATACACCTAGCCTTACTCTCCTTCCATTTGGTCTCTTGCACACACAATATACCAACCTTCCTTCTGTCCATCATATCAGCTAGCTCTCTCTCTATACCAGTCATACTGCCAACATTCAAAGTTCCGACCCTCACTACCACAGTCCTAGCCTTTCTCCTCTCTTCCTGCCTTTGGTCATGTCTTCCGCCTCTTCTCCTCCTTTGGCCAACAGTAGCCCAATTTCCACCAGCACCCTGTAGGCTACCAGTACTGGTGGTGCTCGTTGTTAACCTGGGAGTCGACTGATCTGGTATAAAATTTTTTCTTGGTATCTGCATGAAATGTTTTGGTGAAGTTTTATGCCGGATGCCCTTCCTGACGCAACTCTCCCCATTTATCTGGGCTTGGGACCGGCACAAAGAAATGCACTGGCTTGTGCATCCCCAGTGTCTCTCTGAAAATCTATATTCTCTTATAAAAGCCTTTTCCCAGTAGAAATCACACATCACATGTTTTCACTAATTATTTATTGATGGATTAATTTGCTTGTTTTTGTTATATTTATTAACTTGGAGACATACAGTGCTAATAGCAATATACAGAAAGGCATACAGTTAATAAGGTGTACAATATGTTATTGTCACCGTAATCAAACATACAAGTGATAAGTTACTAATGAAGAAACCTGAGATGTAAAAACAGATTACTAGGATATTGGCCTTAGTTTTCTTTGACACTTTCACTACTGTGGGCTATGTTTTTAGTGCCATGTACAACCATCGTCGTTCTTACAAACAAGTGAACTAAGCAGATGTTTAGGGTGCCATTCTCCTAAGGGCACTTTCTCACTGTTTCTTTATTTAAAATAAAGAAATGCAATGTTTCTTTGTTTAAAAGAAAGAAAGAGAGAGAGAATCAATTTGAGGGTACCCCCAGCTGCAGCTGTTATTCTCTAAGGAGCAGGTGCTATACTCTAGACCAATCAAACTGTGGTCTTTCTGCTTCATCCCCGCCACAAACTACTTGATTCATTCCAAATTTATTGTCTAGATCTTGAGATTGCAAGAAGCAGACCCCCCCAACCTGAAAAGTGAATGTGATGTCAGCAATGGAAAGAGAAACATTTTGGTGGAAGAATGAGGAAAGCACTATACACATGCATGGCGTGTATGTATGTGTTTATATAATGTGTGTGTCTGTATCTATATATATAGCTAAATGGTTTACTATCAAATGACTGAAAGTCAAAAGACTGAATTCCAAAAAGACTGAAAAGTCAAAATATTGAATACCTTTTTAATGCAAGGGACAAGCCCCCCTGCTCCAATCATGTGGGGGCTGTGCCCCCCACACCCCCTGCTAAATATATATACCAACTCTAAGATCACACAACAGTGGGGAAGGGGAAAATTCCATCATTCAATATTTTGAATTTTCGGTCTTTTGATTTTCAATCATTTGATAGTAACCCATATATATATATATATATATATATATATATATATATATATATATATAGATAGATAGATAGACAGATAGATATATGTGTGTGGGGGGGGGTATGCAGAGGGTGTAGACAGAAATTTACATTTTGTACTCATTCCTAATATTGTTACCCGCGGTGGTGGTGCTGCAGTAGCGTTGTCGCCTTACAGTAAGATGCTGTCCGGTTCGATTCTCAGTTAGAGCGTCTTCTGCGTGGAGACATGCGTGAATGGGCGTACCTTCATTAAAGGTTGTGCATCAGGCCTGGCAAGCCGGTACGTAAAAATCAACTGCCAATCATTAGCGTACCGGAGTTCCGCTGTGGCGACCCCTAACTGGGAAAAGCCGAAAGACACAAACAAACTCATTCCTAATATTGTTGCTCCCACCACCCATCATATTAAAAATATACTTAACCCTCAAAATGCTACCCCAGACAAATAGGAAGGAGGCACTTTATTTTCAACTGTTACTATTGATACCCATACAAAACTATTTTTAGAGGTTTATTCCTTTTACACAGGCATTCTTTTTGCTTCTATATTGTAAATATTCATTTACACAGTTCTAAACTTTCTCTGTTTTTTGAGTGTTGAAGTTTTCAAGAGATGCTCAGAAAAATATATTTGAGTACATTGAATATGTCTAGCTACTACACCCTTGGTGTTTATGTATGTATGTGTATATACACACACACACACACACACACACACACACACACACACACACACATATATATGGCAATTGTAAATGTATTTTTGTTTCTGTGTTTTTCTGTTGTACATGAGTTTAGAGGAATGGAATTTTGTTCAGCTGTACACTCATGTATGGTCTGAATGACAAAGTTACTTTTGACTTTTTTAATGATTATTTTGGCTTTGTTGGGCTAATGAAATGTGTGTCCAGCAGTATGGAATATATTGAATACTGTGTATGTGTAGTAATGTCTAAATACTTTAGTGAGGCCCTTATTAACTGGTGCTGACCTTGATAGTTTTATTTGTGTGTTTATTAAACAATGCTAAATGCATTACTGTGGCCGTTATTGTATATTACAATCAGACCTTTGAGGTGTGCACAGTCAACAAAGTGGCTATAACTGTTGGGTAGCAGGGATTTGAAGATGAAAGCAACTGACCCTTTTGTTGACTATTCAATTTAAACAGTCATGATTTTGCAGTAATACTGTGTCTTTGTCAGAAGTAAGCTGCCATACTTTAGTGTGCAATTGTGTAAAACAAATCTGAAATATATTACTGTAGACATTACTGCTATTATTATTACCTTTTTACCATAACCAGATATCTGGGATGTAACCAGTTGACAATGAGCCTATAATTGTTAGTTAAGGGGATTCTCTGTGGATGAAAATGGCTGACCCTACTGTCATAATCAAATTAAATAGTGATTAATATGGCTTTAAAGGCCTAGAGTGCATTTGTGTAAAGCATGTTGGTTTACTTTACTGTGGCTATCTTACATCACAACCAAACATCTGGAGTATGCAAACAAAATAATATGTCTGTAACTGATGAGTAGAGAAGACATCTTTTAATAAAAGTAACTTACTCCTGCTATTGATTACTGTTAAACAGTCATTGATCTAGCAACCTTGTAAAAGTGTCACACAATGTTATGTGTTTGCTGAAGCCAGTGTAAAATGGTATTTGTTATGGCACATACTTGTATGTGTGAGGTGGTGCAGTATATTTAAGAATAATAAGTTGGACATAATTTATTTCACTTTCTATAACAGTCAAATGTCAGAATTGTATACAATAAGTAGCTATCTTTGGTTGTCTGTACAGGATGTGTGAGAAAGTAACTAATCATTGTCATCTCACAGTGCTTTGATCTCTGATTAAGTTCTTGGCTATGGCTCCTTCCATGTGGAGTCTACTTGTTTTGCATATCTCTCTGTGGGTTTTATCCAAGCAATCTGGTGTTCTTCATCACCCCAAGCATAGGCCATAGGTGAACTGGTGTTCTTCCTGTCGGTCTCTATGTAAGCAAGCAGCATGTGTGTGTGTGTGTGTGTGTGTGTGTGTGTGTGTGTGTGTGTGTGTGTGTGTGTGTGTGTGTGTGTGTGTGTGTGTGTGTGTGTGTGTGTGTGTGTGTGTGTGTGTGTGTGTGTGTGTGTGTGTGTGTGTGTGTGTGTGTGTGTGTGTGTGTGTGTGTGTGTGTGTGTGTGTGTGTGTGTGTGTGTGCGCACGTGTGTGCTCGTGTGTGCTTGCATGTGTGTGTGTGTCTGTGAATATCACCCATTTTTATCTACGGTACACAATATTGGAGAAAACATACATAACTCTTCTAGGTAACATTAAAAAGCACAGTTAAGTCGTTATCTTTCAAAAGCAAAACATAATGTTTTTTAGCATTTAATATTTTGGCATGATGTAAAACATGTTATGTTTCTCATGACATCCAGACACTCACAGCACTTGGCAGCCTAGCAGCCCCCCACACCACAGGCTGTATAACTGGATTTTGACACAGATTTAGTAGGAGCCTTTGCCTTAAATCCTACCTAGTCTAAAACTGGCCCTGCTTAGAGGTGCACATAGAAGATCACTATAGCTTGCATGAAGGACTGGGGACTTTCCCCTCACAATCAAATATCAGACATATGCATAGGGGGCTTGTGCACAATAGCTTATGTGGGGCCTGGGGACATTGTGGCTATTACTTCTTTACTTATCATCAGAATTAAATTACAAGTGTGTGTACAGAAGATTACTATTGCTTGTGTAGAAGGTGCAGACACTGTGGTCATTATTACTCTAACTTTTCTCAAAATAATAACTTAGAAGTGTGCACATAAGGTTACTACTTGTCTAAAAGCAGGACACTGTCCAGGAGCAACAGTTTGGAATATATTACTGTGATCATTATTTGTTCACCTTCCTCATAATAAAACATTGACATGTATACAGTTGCCTACGTTTAGGGATTAGAAGTAAGGAGCCATGGTGAGAACATATGACTGACAGCAACAGGATAAAATATGCTAGTGTGGTCTGTTTTTTCACTTTCTTCTCAATCTGACATAAGAAGAGCATGGAGAATGTGGCTGATTTTGGGGTAAGAGTGAGGAGGTATGCTATATGTGTATGGCAAAAGCCACTTGAAATATAAGATTGTGGTCATTTGTTCTTTCACTTTTCTACTAATCTAACATCAGAGAAATACACAGAAGATGTTTATTACTTTTTTGTTATCTCAGTGTCAGTTATGAATATTAAGCTTTGGGGAAAAACATATTTTTTCCTTGAAAGAAAAACTATAACTGACTTTTCTTCATCCATAGTTATTACAGTGCAGTCATGACCAGTTAAGATGTGTTGAAAGATGTAGGAAAAAGCTGAAGAGTAAGACTGAATTTCTTTCGTTGGTCATGCTTTTTGTTCAGACCATCACTGAAACAAAAGCTTGTAAAAATTATTAAAAATCCACATTAGAGCATCTAACAAAGCATCACAAAAAATCTGAAGAGAAGTCAAAGTGTGAGAAAACAAGAAAAAAGTAATCTGGATTGCATGGGAAGGAGATCAGAATGGGGGGGTTGGGGGCATTAGTGATGTGAGAGGACAGCAAAGATTAGGGGGACACCATCAAGTAATCTACCTAAGGCTTGCTCTGTGTACGGCAGTCTCTACCCATGATGTGACTCAAGAGACTATTCAAGGAGGCTGACAGACTGTTTCATTTGTGAGTTGGCAGTTCTAAGAGATGTTAGGTTTGCTACTGTAGGTGTATGAAAGGGCATGGAAAGGGAATCAATGTATATTGTTGCATAATGCATCCAAAGACTTGCCACAAACCTGCACAGATTTGATGTGAAGAAATATTAGCATTAATATGGCAGCTATTGCATAAAGTCAAAACATTAAAATTTAAAAGAAGCACATACTATGTAGTCATGTGCTAGTTGCCGCTCTCCTACTTTGGACACAATAGAGAGTCTTGGTGGGTTCTGTTCAAGCAGCTTTATTATATACAAACACATTACAATAGAAGTTTACTGACCTTAACATAAGTAAATTATATACAAACTAGCTACTGCAATCATACATGCTCACTCTCTGGCTGTACTCTCAAAATGGCACTGGGAATAACACGCGCCCGGTATTTATTTGTGGACGTTCAGTCCTTGATATGTTTCTTAAAGCTACAGCACATACACTCTGATCTACACTAGTACTTCCAGTTCATTATTTATTTTATTTGTCCTTTGGTAACTGGGAATGTCTGAATGAGCCAACTATCCATTTTCAATTAAAGGCCCAGGGAAAAAAGCTCAACAACAGATTCAAAAATATTTAAACAATAGTTGATGAGCAATTAAATTCAAGGGGAGAAAAGTGCCACAACAGATTAAATATTTTACAATGAGTTATTGAGTAACTACATACATGGGGAAAAAAGCCCTGCAACAGATTAAAAATTTTACAATAGGTTGTTGAGTATTTATATACAGGGAGAGAAAAGCCCTGCAACAGATTAAATACTTTACAAAGGGATGTGGAAAGAGGCTCCACGAACACACATAAAAATATTTTACAGTAGCTGGTAAATACTTCTACACAAAAAGCTGCAAAACAGATAAAACTCTACAGCAGATTATAGTATATCTTATATACAAGGGGATACGAACCCCCATTATAGAATGAAATACATTTACAAAATATTGATTGGAGAAATTCTGATCAAGGATAGAATATGTACTGCAAGAAGCAAGACACTTTGTAGAAGTGGATAGCTTATGTCAAGTAAAGTAATATATTATTCAAAATATTGTGTGTGTGTGTGTGTGTGTGTGTGTGTGTGTGTGTGTGTGTGTGTGTGTGTGTGTGTGTGTATAAATATATATATATATATATATATATATATATATATATTTATTTATTTATTTATTTACTTATTTATAATAATATATGTAAGTGAGAAAAACAGAGCATGCTGATACCGAAATAAAGTAATAGAATGAGATGGAAAGGGGTAATTTGCAAGAGTGAAAATTAAGGACATGGGAAGAGAGAGATGAATGTTATTAGAGAGATGAGTATATTATGCAGGGACACTAAAGAGGAAATAAATTGTAATAAGCATCAGCTGAAGACGTAGAAGAGCATACATCTGTAGTCTGATATCATTAAAGTGAGAGCTACTTTTGATGTTAGGCCATTACAACCTAAAGGTATGAAGGTGTTAACAACTCAGTGTGTGAAAGGCATAGTTATAGTAAGTAAATGATCATGCATTGGTTATGAAGGTTATGCAAGGACAGGTCCAAGTGTCTGATGGATATCTTTTTAGATTGGAAAAGTTGTTTTTCTGTTTAAGAGAAAAGGAGATAGAGTTCCAGCACTGGACTACATGGTTAGAATACAGAGAGGTTCCTGCTGATGGGTGTGGTTTGTAGGTAGTGAGGAGCACTTTGTTATCAGATCAACATAGCCTAGCAAGGGTATATGTGTGCAGTAAGTCTAATAGGGCATTGCTTTGTTCTGGTTTGTATATTAATTTGTGGCCTAGGAGTTGGGTTTAAATCAGTTGTTTGGATAATTCAAGCCAATCGAGATGTTTTAGGACTAAGTAGTGATAGGTTCTGCTTGGTGAGTTAGTGTCAAATTTTGCTATTTTGTTGAAGCACTGGTTTAGTTTATTTGGTATGGAAGCTTGAAGGTTAAGCAGCACTGTGGCGCCATATATTAAAGTAGGAAATAGGAATGTAGTACTCAGGAGTTTTCTGGATGAATCAGTTAATTCATTTTTACCTGTATTGAGTATCCCTAATTTTTGGTGATTTTTTTTTTGTTTGTTTCTTTTTTGTTTTTGTTTTTTGTTTTTGTTTGTTTTTTTTGATAACTTGTTGCACATGTAAGTCAAATTTATGGTTATCATCAGTTGTCATGTTTAATAATTTGGTATGAGGGATAACTTCTATGGGGGTGATATTAGAGACTGTTATTGAGACATTTTGTTTGAGGTATATAAGGGTTTAAAGAGTAATAATAACAGCTTTGTTTTTTATGATTGAGTAGAAGCTGGGAGTTATTGAGCCACATTTCAATTGATGACAATGACTCTAGAGCAACCAGATTACTGGCAGGGCAGATTAAAGTGGAATTGCCTGTATATTGCATGAGAGATGCTTGACATTTGGCTGAGTGTAGGATGCTGGTAAATTTATCAGAAAGCAGTGGCTCTAGTATGTAACCTTGGGGAACAACTATTTTGATGGGTAGGAAAAATGAGTAGGAGTTAATCCATTTAACAGTCTGAAGTCTATTGGAAAGACAGCTGGAGAACCAGTAGGTAGATTTATTTGTTAGGTCAATTGAAGACAGATGTTTTAGAAGTAGGCTATGGTAAAAAGTATTGAAGGTCTTGGATAGATCCAGAAATACGGTAGAAACCACATGGCCTTTGTTTCTGGTTAAGTTAATAATGCTGATGAAGTTTAGAAGAGCTGTGGCAGTGCTATACCCTGGTGAGAAACCATATTGGGTGGGGGCAAGGAGGTTGTTTTGAATTGCCAGGCTGACTTTTTATAACTGGTTTCTGCTCTCTAAATGGAAAAAAGTGTGAAATATTACCTTGCAGTCCTTTCATGTAAATTAATTTGATTTGTGATGAGACTTTTTTCAGATTTGCAGCTGTTAAGAAACTTTATGTAAACTGTAGCCAGGTATGAAACATTCCTAACTAGAAATAAGTGAATGTATATTATTCAGAATACTTAACAACAGAAGACTTGTTTCCAAGTCAAACATTGATGTGCAATGCCTTGCTGAACCAGTCATAGTTAATTTAGATAACACTTTTTTAATGCAGCACTAAACATTCCTGAGTACAAATAACAACCAAAGGGATCTATGACGAATGAAAAAAATTACCATATTGTGGATAGTTTTAGTCAAATTATTGAAAAAAATTAAAAAGAAATGATTGTGGACTAAGATCCACACTGTCACTCAAACACACGCTAGGAGATATACTCTTTGTATCACCATTCTGAGTATAAACTATACTGGAATCAGTGTACCGTGGGGTTAAGGTGTAATTACCACTGCAGCAGCCCTCTGAATGAAATCATGGTTTATTCGTGCAGCTCAAAATCACAATTTACATGTGATTCTCAGCTATTATTTTGCTTCAATAACACAATGACTTCTAAGTTAACAGGGCAGAGCCTTACCTTTAACTAGAAGATCAAGATAAATGAGCACTGCCCTTTAAATAAAAGGTTGGGGTATTCAATTGTCCACTGTTTCCTTGGTCACATCATGTTTTTTGTTACCTTTAGTTTCTTATGGTGCTACTGCTGTCTTTAAGGTTAAGAAACTTGCAGTAAAGAGAAAATATGTGTCATGCTTATAAAACCAACTTTTCTGTTAATTCCAAATTTCTTAAACTTCAGAGTTAGTATATTTAGAGACTGGAGGTATGTGGTCAAAGTTTCCACATTGTGGGTATACAGGAGGACATAACCTCCTTCAAAATGGATTTGGTGTGCTTTGTGATCATCATCATCAATCCCCCTTTCCCCATGTCTTTCTGCATGGGTTGGGGCATTGTGTCAGCTGTTGCCATCTCTGTTTAATGCCACTCTCCTACCTTCTTCAACACTCATGCTTGACTGTCACAGGTCTTCTCTCACACAATCTAGCCTCCTCTTTGCTGGACACCCTTGTTTCCTCTTCCCTTCTTCCTGTCTGTCCCAAATCTTCTTCACCAGATTGTCTTCTCCTTTTCTGCACATATGCCTGAACAACTGTAATTTGTTCTCTTTGACCTTTTCTGCAATTGGAGCTACTTTGGCTTCTAATCTTATGTCCTCATTTCTTTTTTCCCACAGTGTGCATCCTACCAGCCATCTTAGGCACTTCATCTCCATTACCTCTAGCTTCCTCAACTAATCTGCCTTTACCGTCCAGGCTTCTCTACCATACAGTAGTACTGGTTGCATCACTGTTTTGCACACCTTTCTTTTCAGCTACTTTGGCATTCTTCTGTCATATACTACACCTGACAGTCTGTGCCAGTTGGCTGCAGCCCCTCTGATTCTAGCTTTGACTTCTTCATTCAGACATCCTTTTTCCTCAATGAATCCTTCCAGATACTTGATGCTGTTAACCTGTTCCATTACTTTCTCTTCTATCTCAGTTCTCAGCTTCTTCTGATTTCCCCCCATTTGCTGATATTACAGCTGCCCTATCCGTACTTAGTTTCACTGCATGTACCTTCATTTTTGCACTCCATTCCCCTATCCTTTGCTGAAGTTCTTCCTCATAGTCTTCCTGCAATGCCACATTGCCTGCATACAGCAACTGTGCTGATCTGTCCTCTCTATCCTGTTTGCTAATGTAGTCCATCAGCATGAACAGTGGGCCCAGAGCTGAACTCTGGTGCACCCCCACTTCCACTGTGAACCCCTCTGTGACACCGAACAATGTTCATACTTGAGTCATTGGGTCCTTGTATACACCCTATAATAATTCCACCAATGTGTCTGGTATTTCGAACCACTGCAGGACTGCTCAAATTAGCTTTCTTGGCACCTTGTCATATGCTTTCTCCAAATCTAGGAATGCCCAGTTGGACTGTTTCCTAATCTATAACTTCTTCTCAACTATATGTCTCACTGCATCAGATCAGTTGTGCTGCATCCTGATTGGAATCTAAACTGATCATTTCCCATCTTATTTTCTACTACTGTGTATATTCAGTTATCAATCATACTCTCCAGAACTTTCATGCAATGTGACAGGAGTTTGATACCTCTGTACTGTCCACAGTTATGAAGGTCCCCTTTGTTCTAGAATATTGGCACTAGTATGCTTATCTCCAGTCATCTGTGATACAAATTTCTCTCCACAGTGCTATTACTACTTTCAGGAACCATTTCTCCATCTTACCCAACATCTTTATCATTTCTGTTGTGACCTCATCTGAGCCTGCTGTTTTCCATGATTTCTTTTTTCTTAGTGCTGTTCTTACTTCTTCTATGGTGGGCTCCTCCCCTTGTTTCATCACCAGCTGTGTACGGGGCAGTACAGCTTCTGTAGGTATTTTTTTCATTCAAAAGCTGCTGGAAGTACTCATTTCATCTACCTTTGATGTCCTGTGGACTTGTGAGCAGGTTGTTGCTGGCATCCCTTATGAAGGGTGTCTGACTGTCTTCTTTATCTTTCTGTCTTTGCCTTGCAACCTAATATAGTGTATTTGTGCCATCCACTGATTCACTTTCCAGAAGCTGGTAGAGTGCTTCTGATGCCTTGTTCTTTGCTATTGCAACTCCTTTCTAACACTGTTTGTTAGCCAACCAGTATCCCTTCCTAGCCTGCTCCATTTTTCTATCTCCCACTTTTGCCTGCACTCCTTATTTCTTTAGATGACTTGCTGGACTTTTGCATTCCACCACCAGATCTCCTTATGTACCTTATTTCCATACTTGGCTCATTCACATATCTGTTCTGTAGTCCTCACACAATGCTCTTTTGAGGTGCTGCCATTCTTCTTCAACTCCACCTATTTCCTCTTCATCTTGAGGTGCTACAGCCCTATTGTCCTTTTCTCCAGTCAACTTCCAGGTCTTCAGTCTGGTCTCTGTTTATCTTAGAGCCTTCTCTGAGCACTTCTTGCAGCTGTTTGTGGCAATCAGCGCATTTTGCTGTGGGCCAACTGCTTCACTAGGAATGACTTTGCAATCATTGATTCTATCCCAGTGCCCTTTCCTTACTAGGAGGAAGTCTACGTGAGTTGCATGTTGGCCACTCCTGTGTGTGATCTTATGACTGTCTGTCCTGATGAACCATGTATTGGCCACCATCAAGCCATTTGAAAGAAAGAAGTCTAAAATGGCCTCATCTTCTTTATTCATGTTGCCACAGCAATGTGGACCCAGGTAGTCATCATACCCTGCTCAATCTGTTCCAATATGGGTATTTAAGTCACCCACTATCAACACCAATTCATGTTGTCTTGCTTTATCTAGTAGGTCCTGTGACTGCTGTCTGAATGCACTGTTTTCCTCACCAACACAATCTTGCTGTGGGGCATAGGATGAGATTATGAACACTCTCCTATCATTAGGCTGGAATCTAATTGCCATGAGTCTGTCACTAATTCTGATGACATCCCTCACTGTCTTCTGAAGCCTTTCCCTGACTACAGTTCCCATACCATTACTAGCCTGTCATCCTCCTGAGTAGTAAACATTAGATTCCGAGCCAAGTGGCTTTGCTGCACTGCACTCCCAGTCCCAGTGCAATATATTCAATATACTGGTATATTGGTATATATCAGACTAACTTCCTTTGGTACTTTAATCAGGGACAACTGGAGCTGCAGGAGTATTTTTTTTTCAGTAGAGGGTAAATTTCAGTAAGTCAGCCTGAGGTTATTATGTTAAGATGACAGGAACATCCAACTAAATACCACTGTGGAATAATAAATATTGTACAACCTAACTTACAGAGCAAATTTCATCCCAGCAAGTTAACAAATGACCAACTAATAAAATGTTGCATTAAAATGGGACCCACAGAAAAGAAAGCTGTGGGTTAAAGAGTGAAGGACAACTTGATTAGAAAGGGTTACTACAGTTACAATACACTGATAAGAATGTTTTGAAAGTTTAACCTTGCAACTTGTAAAAGCCACAGATTGCTCTGCAGAAATAAGATCAGTACAGATGATGTTAAGCTATCTTAGTTGGGCAGCTTGAAAGAATGGAGTAGTCTAGACTTGTGCCTGAATTACTTTAAGCTAATCAAGCCAGCAGATTGAACTCTGAACTTAACAGAAACCTTAAGAGTTTTTTATTTTTCAAAATGCTGCAAAAGTTTCTCCTGTACAATCAAAAAAACAATACAGTAACTCTTGGTCCGTCTTCAAATAAAGTCCTTCTTTACCATACAATCTTTTCAGAAATTAAATGAACACACTTGTTACACTGAGAACTAACATTGCAAGATTACATTAACCCAGCTGATGTCCATTACCATAAGGGTGTCTGCAAAAATCCCTTCTAATAAACTAAAACAAGTCACATAGATAAACCAGTCTGTAAAAACTACAAGAAAACCTGGTCAGGCTAGGGTTTTCGCTGTGTGATTCCTTAAAAACTCTTGTGCTAGAGGCTCATGTAATAAGCAGATGGACTTTCACGATAGAAGAATACTCATTTTTATTTCTTTATTTTTATTTTTTTATTTATGTTTTCTAATACAAATATAAATTCTCTGACCCTGATCTCCAGTTCAGCCTTTTAGACCCTCAGCGGTCTAATAACAGGATAGAGTATATAAGATCTGCATACCTTAAACACAGGATGTCCTTAATGTGTTTAATTTGCATATATCCCTTGAGTCTCTAGCACAAGAGTATTTAAGGAATCACACAGCGAAAACCCTAGCCTGACCATTTTTTTTCTTGTGGTTTTTACAGATTGTTTTATCTATGTGACTTGTTTTAGTTTATTAGCAGGTACTTTTACAGACACTCTTATGGTAATGGACATCAGCTGGGTTAATGTAAGCTTGTGAACAAATCTATTCACCTAATTTCTGAAAAGATTGCACAATAAAAGAAAATCTAATTTGAAGAAGAATAGCCAAGAGTCACTGTGTTGTTTTTTTTTTTGATTGTACAGGAGAGTTGTTTGCAGCATTTTGAAAAATTTAATTTTTTTAAGATCTATGTTAAGCTTACAACATGACTTGTTTGATTGTCTTAAAGCTATTTAGACACAAATCTAAATTGGTTTAGTGGTATCACTACAAGATACATGCAAGGGAGAGACTTGGGGTACTATGAGCATAGGAGCCTCTGGGTGATAGGACAAACAAAAAAATGGAATAGCAATAATAATGGTGACTGATTTTGAATGGAGATATATAAGGGTTGAGAGATCCAACTGGGGTCTCATTATTCCAATGTCCTGTTGTCCTTAGTAGTAGCAGACTAAGTTGGTATTTAGATTAAAATAAGTCAACATTATATCATCATAGAACACTTTTCTCATTCCTCATCCTTTACCTCTTACACCTCATTCCACTTCTGACCCCTCATCTTCATTTATCCAACTTAATATGTTTATTTGTAATGTGTGTGAGGGCTGCCAGCCCAGCTAGCTAGAATTTTGAAAATAATCCTATGTCATTTGTAAATATTAATATGATCCACATGCTTGTCTTACAAATGTAAGTAAACTATATGTTATGTGCTGAGCTTCAAAAATGTAACCACAGTGCACCCTACTGGAAAAGAGCAAAACCCTAAGAAAATAAGTTGAATTGTTTATGATGGTGGTTATCTCAGCTAGGAGACAGAATGTCTGCAGCTAAATATTCTTTCTATTGTCTGGAAACAGAAATAATTGCAGGTTTCCAAGGTAAAAATGTTTAACAGTTTTACGGCTTCCAGTTCTAGACAAAACTTCTGGGAGATAAGTATTTTTAACACAGAGGTGTTGTATTTTAAGTTCCTGTTAGACTGGGAACTAAAGGCAGAGGTGACAAGAATGATGTAATCTAAGATAACCCAGTAGAAATGTTTGATAGTAATTTAAGAACTATCTCAGACAGTGAGTCTGTGCATTTTTATCTTCTTTTGAAACACAAAGTACTTTGTGTTTCATTTTTTATCTTGTCTTTGGACCTGTAAACATCCATTCAGCACTTGCATTTGCCTGGCTCTGGAAGTACAACTTAGATCATAGTATCGCTCTTCGATATAGATAGGAATACAGTAAGATTAGTTTAGATTTTTTTGTATTTAAGTGAGACTGTCCTGCAATGCTGTTTTAAAGTATTTTCTATGATTCTGAACTCTGTTGTCACTGTGTTGAGTTATTGAGTATTGTTTTGTATTTTTATCATTATTAAATATATTTAAACCTTTTAATTGTGCCTGGTTTGTTTAGAGATATTTAAGCTCTTAAAGTACTTGCATATGTATTTGGTGACACTGTACAGGCCACTCTTAAATAGCCTTGCTGTTGGTCACACCATTTGGATAATAGTAACATTACACAGTAGAATTAGTCACCTTTTGGAAAGGGCCTTAAAGTAACTGATAAAAGGTGATTGATGGCAGTGATTTCTACCTTATAGTCTAGGCAGACGGGGGCATAGCTAGTGAACCTATGCCAGCCTTCCCCAGGAGTGTCTGCGTGTTTGTATATAAATCAAACCCCAAAGTGTGTGTGTGTGTGTGTGTGTGTGTGTGTGTGTGTGTGTGTGTGTGTGTGTGTGTGTGTGTGTGTGTGTGTCTCAGCTATTTGGATAGGGACACAAAGCACTGGCTGGACAGAGAGGATGCTGGAGGTTTTGGCTTGACCACTCAGCTGAGATCTTAACCTTATAGCTGTGCCAATGGGGAGTCTTATTGGGGATCTGGATAAAGAGAGAGAAACCAGCCCCAGACTGACTGTGATCTCTGTGTGCTCTTAAGGGAATTGTACTTTACTGTGTGTGTACTTGTCATCCTCCCAATGTGCATGTCCCTCACTGGTGCTAGTGGTGAGGATTGAGGTTCCTTGATTACTGGGCCAGTGCAGGGGTATCACAATGCAATAGGAATGAGGCTGAGCAGCCACCTTTTTATTCTTTTCTTGACCATCTCCACAATGACTAAGCATAGATTTCTCTTGGACATTGAAGTAACAGATCCTGGACAAAAGTTGAAGCTACTACATGTGTAATAATTTGTACAGTATTACTTATGCCAGAATGCTAATTAAATTCCACTTATAGTCATTCTAACTAATTAACTTGGATTTCACCTTTGTTTTGTTTTCAATTTTATATTTTTGTCCAGTCAGTCTTTTTAGAACATACCTGGGCAATGGCATTCACTTAGATATTCCTAACTACCTAAAAAATATAAAATTGAAAACAAAACAAAGGTTTTGTTCATAGGTTCTGTCTGGGGCTGTTAGGCTTTTTCAAAAAAGTTATTATCTTATCTCTGTAGGGACAAGTTCATAATAACTTTCTTAGATCAGCACATTGTGGGTTATAGCAACTATAAAAGCTTTCTAGTTCTTCCTTGAAATGTGCTTGGGTCTTCTTGTATTTCTTGGAATTTCTTCTACAACTTCTATAGGTCAGTAAGAGACCAGACAGAAAAAATGGCCTAGAAATGTTTAGATCCAGATTTTTTGTGGAGTGGCATACATAAATCAATTGCTATCTAGGTGAAATAGAAATATATTGGTGACTTTACATAAACTGATAAACCATGTCCCAAGATTCCAAGGACATTATTCCCTAGGTCAGTCTCTGTTTGCATTACTGTGACAGGGCCATCTGAACTTCCTTTTGCCTCTGTCTCTACAGATTTTAGAGTCCTCTGGCCAAACGGGGTCATGTGGGCCATTAAATCTGAGTTGCAAGAACAGAGAGTGGGGATGGTGTAAGCACATAAGTAGCTAGCTGAGTGTAGGAAAGGGGGGTTTACTCTTCATTATAGAAAGGTTGTAATGGCATAGCAGCAAAGACGTCCTGAATGTTTTTGTAGCTCTTATCATTACCTTCAGCACCAGTGACTGATGATATTTTAATACTCTCAGGATATTGGGGAGTCAGGTGTTGACAATCTTTGGAACATGTACTGTGCCATGCCTTGTATATAAATTCCCTCAGCTGAATTTTTTTTTTTTCTTGAGTGTTCTCAAGACTTCTCACAAGTCAGTTTTGGCCCTTTTTAATTACCACTTCTTACCAATTAAACTAGGTGTCATATTGATTCTAGTATGCTTTGTCACTGCTAGACTCTAGGGCTCAGACAGAGTGGACAGTTTTTCCATGGTCAAGAGTTTGCATAATGGTTACTGTGTTTATATAACAGACACAAGGTATGGAGTTTGATTCTTACCTTTGGAAGGGGAATTGGCTAGGTTTAGAATGGCATACAAGGGCAGGGAAATGCTTTTCTTATTCTTCACAGTAAAATTATTCTATTTGTATAAAAACCATCAGGTCTTATCTCCATAATTATTTACTCTTTAACATCCACAAAACAGGCTTCCCTAATACAGTAAGCAGATGAATCCACACTCATTTGCACATCAGACAATGTGGCATATCTCAAAAATTACTCAGGAAGCTTTAGCAGCAACTGAAACATGGCTTTGTAACTCACAACTCATGCTCAACACTAAAAAAAAAACTACTACTTTTTTCCCATAAATCCCTCTTCCATAATCTGTTGATAATACAACCATTGAAGTCA
The DNA here is from genome assembly GCF_019279795.1 of Protopterus annectens. Taxonomy (NCBI): domain Eukaryota; kingdom Metazoa; phylum Chordata; order Ceratodontiformes; family Protopteridae; genus Protopterus; species Protopterus annectens. The sequence goes on along the minus strand of NC_056728.1, from coordinate 1,039,697,971 downwards.
CTTCCACACCTCTCAACCTCTTAGTGCAAGAAATCTGGACAAAGCCTGAAAAAATGGGACAAAGGACCAAAAATAGTGAAAAATTTTCAATTTTGCGTTTATAAACTTAGAAAGTTGCTACAGTAACAGGGATTATGTTAACATACATTTACTGAATGATTTGAAGTCTGAAACTCGCATGTATGTCATTATTTGGTGATTTCAATCTTCTGATCATCACAGTGATTTGTCAGAAAACCACAAATTTTATGAAGAACAGACCACATTTGCGCTTGTTTCCTGACTTTCCTGTAACTAATCTACTCCAGAAAATCCAAAAAAGAAAAAAACAAAACAACAAAGCAGCAAAGCTCATGAATGCAGGACCCGGAAGCAAAGTTGAAAGTAGACAATTAGCCTCTTTGAAATACAAAGGCTACTAGATCGAGTAGTCTTTGTATTTCAAAGAGGCTAATTGTCTACTTTCAACTTTGCTTCCAGGTCCTGCATTCCTGAGCTTTGCTGCTTCGTAATCTGCTCCAGATACAGATTTGTTGTATCCAGGACTGTTTGTAAACTTCTGAGCAGTGCCAAAGTCTGATCTTCAATTTTTCCCTTAGTTCTGCTAGATCTATCCTCTCCTGCACTTTTACTAGCTTATTAGTCTAGCACTTTACCAGACATCTTGTAGCAATTATTGTAGCACACAAAAGTGCTACCAGCACTAAATGTTCTACAAGAAAACAGCTCCGGTACTTATTAATGCCCATCCCTCCAGGCATGTCTAAAGGTCAGTTCCTTCTGCTTTCTACTATTAACCTGGTGAACCTGGACATCCTGAGGAAATATAGCAACTGCCTCATGTACAGCGACAACCCTCTCCTCTTACCTCCCAACACTCTTGTGAGAGATGCACTTATATATCCAAACTGGAAGCCACACACTCACCAGCCAAGACAAGAATAGGTGGTCAAGAGAAGGTCAGCACTTGCACCACACCACATGGAACAAATAGCCCTCCAGAACACACACCAGCACTGCCTTCACATAAAAACACAAACCACACACCCACCTTCATGGAGCTTCTCAATAAAAATCTACCCAAACAGCAGAGACCTCCAAGGCAGAAATACACATGACCACCACAACACAAAACTAATCACGAGACACATAACTCTCCTAAACAGTGTGCCACTCAGCCAAAGCCCCTAAGGCAAAACAGCATGTCCAACGCACTAGTCATAGGTGACTCGATAGTGAGGCACACTGATGTCCCACTCACTAGGTTGAATAAGGAGAAAGTAATAGTCAGCTGCCTGTCAAGTACCAGGATCCACCACATAGCACACTCACTCAGGTCCCTCAACAACAGGTAGAAATATGACTCTGTCATTGTACACGTAGGTGTGAATGATCTGAGACGTACCTCACTGGACTACATGAAAAGAGACATGGAAGAGCTCTCTGATTATGTAGCCCAGGCAGGTATGACCCTAGCCCTGAGCAGCATCCTACCATCACCAAGAATGATACCACAGTACAAGCAGAAAATTAGTGATTTCAACAACTGGCTAATTTTCTGGTTTCATTCTAAGGGGATCCAGTATCTGTCTGCCTGGGATAACATGACTGACAGACCTTGATTCTTTGCCAGAGATGGCCTGCACCTGTCACCCCTGGGCTTCTGGATACTGGCCAAGGCTCTTGCCACCTCATAGTACCTTTTTTAGGTGGTGTTCCAAAGACCAAATTACCACCATAACAGCTACAAACAAATGCAATCTGAGAGTCATGCTGTTCAACGCTAGAAGTCTAAATCTCAAAATGCACTCACTCGAAGCACTCTTTAAAATGGAAAACATTGACATTTGTGCTGTAACAGAGACCTGGTACAAGGCAGCAGACAGCATCCCTCCCACTACCAGGCTGTAACTCATTCCACACCTTTTGGCCCCAAAACTTGGACCAAAGCTCCAAAGGCAGTGCTGTTTCCATATTCATAAAGGACGCACACACCTCCAGACTGGTAGCCCAACATAACACATCAGAGATGCTTCAAGTGCAGCTAATATTGGGTAAGACAGTGATTCAGGTCATAGCCTGCTATAGGTCCCCAACCATGTCCCAAGACTCACACTCCATGTTCCTAAGCACCCTGGAGAATATTAGGATCCAACCTAACACTCTCATACTGGGCAACTTCAACTACCCCTCCATTAACTGGGAAAACTACTCATGTACCAATACACTTGCCCACCATTTCCTGGAATTCATTAATTCCAGTGCCCTGGACCAGCTCATTCTTACCCCCACTAGAGGTAGAAGCATCCTTGGCCTGGTCATTACTAACATGGGTGACCATTGCTCTACACCAATAGTCAACTACTCCCTGGTTAGAGCCGACCACAAACTAATCACCTTGGAAATCCACATCCCTCCCACCACCCCCACAAAGGCAACCACCGTGAAAAACATCTCCAAAGCTAACTTTGGGCTCTTAAAAACAGAGGTGGCTAACTTCACAGCACCCATGCAAATGGAGAATAGTTGCATGACCGCCGAATCATACGCCAATGCCCTGTCCAAACATGTACACAAATGTATGGATCTCGCCATACCCAATAGAACCAAGATGCTCTCCTCCAAAAAAAAGGAAGCCAATCTGGTGGTCCCCTGCCATAAATAAGCTCTACAACAAAAGGAGGAAACTGATGCGGAATAAGGTGAAGTCCCAAGACTGGAAAAACTCCCTTATCAGCCTCAACAAAAAGTTGAGATCCCTCATCAAATCCTCTAAAGGTAGCTATGAAAACAGAATTGCAGCAGATAGTAAAGACAACCACAAGGCCTTCTATAGTTATGTAAAGAATCTCCACGGCAACATCCAGATTTGCTCTGAGCTACTGCACAATGGTAACTTCTATACCAAGCCAACAGATATTGCCAATATACTGGCTGACAGATTCAGTGCCAACTTTACCCCTCCCCCCCAAAGGACCAATCACAATACCAGGAAATTTCCAGGTACCCAGTATTACTGTTACACAGGTTAAAACATCCCTGTCCAAAGCCAAGAATACAGCTTCTATGGGACCTGACAATATCCCAGGCTGTCTTCTACATGAACTAGAGAGTGAATTGCCACCTCACCTGCGTGGCCTGTTCAATCACAGCCTCACATCAGACTTATCCCCTACCAAATGGTGCACTGCTACAGTCATCCCTCTCCACAAAGGTAGAGTGACTACAAACCCTGGGAACTATTGCCCCATTAGTCTGATGAGTCTGATATGCAAAGCTATGGAACACATCATCATGGACCTAATAAACAAGGATATAGGAAATCTCCAAACTCTGGATCTCACACAGTTTGGTTTTGTGAAGAGTATAAATAGGACATGCTGGAGGGATAGATTCCTGTCCCAGACTTCCCATGCTTTGTAACAAGATTCCAATCTACATTAGGCAGAGCTCCTTGCTAACACTCTTCAAGTGAAACCTTGACGAGTGGATGGGAAACAGAAAGTTTATCCCTGGGATCACTTCAGTGGCTCTGCTGGACTGAGGCACAGGGAACTAATCTATGAGGAGTGGCAAAAGCCAACACATTTTTGGCTAGGATTATAAATGCCTTTGGGCAGATAGCCTAGTACCTACCTATGTAGATCATGCCTGCTCAACTTGGTTGACTTCTTTGAGTCAGTCACCAGAGCTGTGGATGAAGGCAAGGTGGTTCATACAGCCTACCTTGATCTGTCCAAGGCCTTTGATACTATTCCCCACTCAGGAATCATAGAAAAACTCACTAAGCTAGGAATCAACCCCTATATCACTAGGTGGGTTGCAAACTGGCTCACAGATAGAACCCACAGTGTGAAAGTAGCTGATTCCAAGTCAGACTGCTGACCAGTCATGAGTGGAGACCCACAGGGTTTGGTTCTGGGTCCTCTGCTGTTTGGTATCGACTTCTCTGAAGTCCAGGCCAACACACAGGGACTCTGGCTGACAGAGTTTGCAGAGAATTGCAAGTTGGGAGATATTATTAACTCCCCAAGTAATGTTTACATCCTACAAAAAGGCCTCACTGAGACCAATGACTCGAGTCAGAACCATAGCCTTAAACTCAATGCCAAAAAATGTGTCGTCATCCCCTTTGGGAAAAACCCAGTTCCCATGAATTATCACATCAATGGTAGTCAACTGAACACAGAAGGCATTATAAGAGATCTGGGAACACAGGTTGACAGCAACCTCTCTTTGGACCGTGGCACATCTCATTACTAAGGGTTTTGCATCCAGGAAGAAAGAGGTCATAGTCTCCCTCTCCTCTTCCCTCATTAGACCAATCATCGAGTACCTCACTAGACACCTGTAACAACTGGTGCAGCTGCAAAAGTACCTCACAAAGAGGATCCTAGGCCTTAAACAGTTGTCCTATATGGACAGACTAAAAAAAACGCCAGCTATTCTGTCTCATATCACCTACTTAGAGGCAATCTCTGCTTGAGTTACAAAGCCATGTCTGACCCAGCTCTGTTAGAAATTGTACATCTAAAGAAATCCCAATCCCTGCACACCACATACTCCAGAGACCTCAACCTCATTACCACAATCAACAGAACGTGCTGGAGGGACAGGTTCATAACCCAGAGACTGCCCATGCTATGGAACAGACTTCCCATACATGTCAAACAGAGCACCTCATTGGCCCTCTTCAAGAGAAATCTTGATGAGTGGATGGGAAATAGAAAATTCACTCTGGGGATCACTCCAGTGGGTCTATTCGACAGAGGCACTAGGAACTAAGGTCGGGTGGCACGATACCAGGGTAATACTATGGGCTAGGCTTGTAAAGGCTCCAGAGCTATTAGCCTAGTACACACCTATGAAACTATGAACCAAAAATATGAGGCAGAAATCTGGACATTCAGAGAAAATCTGGATGATTGAGAGGTATGGTCAATTCTCACAGCAAATTATTAGGGAATATAGTGGATAATAATCTTAAATTTGACCTGCATATACAAAATTGCATAAGAAAAATTCATCAAAAACTATGGATGCTTTATACAGCCAAAAGCTTTCTCACCAACGCAAATAAAGCTACACTTGCCACTACTTATTGGCTCCCCACACTTCTTTATAGTACCCTCATCCTTACTAACCTTCAGGCATCACAAAAATTGAAACATGAACAATTCTATAACAAAGGTGATACATTTGTAGCAAATACTTATTTCAGAACCCAGCACTGTATAGCACTAAAAAGGCTAAATTGGTTAGGACTGCCACATCAGCTAACATATGCACAGCTTCTTACCTCCTATAAAATTATCCAGAATCCATCTGCTTGTCCAGCACTAAATATCATTCTACACAACAATGTTCTTACTTGGTCATTAGATTCCAAAGGCAAAAAATGTCTTGTCTGCCCCCAGACCTATGAAATCTGCTGGGCATTGTCTGTACTCATACCATGTTGCGAAGGCTGGAACTCCTTATCTCTGTCCATCAGGTCAGGACCCTCCCTCCATCCTTCAAAACCATTTTGAAGGATTTCCTAGCCAACCTGTTTCTGTTCTTACTCAACACCAGGATTACATATATCCCTAAATGTGAACAAATACATATTCATACCTTATGTCTCCTTACTCTCCCTTCTTCACTCACTTCCTTACATGTACTGATTTCTCTCCCTGGCTTTCCCTGTAAATATACCATAAATCTGCCTTTTTTTTCTCCCTTCATAATGCAATTCCTGTTTGTATTATACTGACTTACCTTTAATTTCTCCATAAACCAGCTAAATTTTCTCCAAGTATTAAATCATTGTCATATAATTATATATCTATTATTAAGCAATGTTTTCATATTATGTCCAGCTCGCTATAATTATTTAATCTGCATTTTTTATTATTATTTTAAAGACTGTAAAATTATTGTTCCTAAAATGTTTCTAATACTTTTGGAACATTTCCCCCCAGGTCTCCAGTGAAAATTGACCCCTACCCATTTGGATTTTCCTGGTAATCAAATGTCAATAAATAAGTAAATAATGTGTACACATGCAATAGAGTGTGGTCCCCTTTAGGAGGACATGGTACAACCTTACTTTTACAGACTAATATTTTCCTGACCACAATGCACACAGACTTTTCACACATTATCACTCAGAGAAAATATAACGTTCTGTCTGAACTCATAGACAAATCAAATTTTCCATCTGATGTATCCATCAAAACTATGTTACTCTAATATAGAGACATGCCTCTAATGATAACAAATGAGACTCCAGCAAGGGTTGGCATAATAGTTAAGGTGTTTCCCTTATAAACTAAAGGTGCAGGGTTTGATTCTCAAAGGAGATGATGGGCTAGGCTGAAACTGGCCCACATGAGCAATTATTAATAACATTTGAAGGATATTAAAGGTCCCTCATTGGACACCCTTCAGTTTGCTTATTGAGAGAACTGGTCAGTGGATGATGCAGTTAATATGGGCCTGGGTCTTGCAACATCTTAACAACCCAGGGACATATGCAAGAATTCTGTTTGTGGACTTCAGCTCTGCATTTAATACAATAATTCCAGAACGTCTTCACTTGAAACTCTCCCAGCTTTCCATTCTTCCTTCCACCTGTCAATGGATCATCAATTTTCTAACCAATAGGAAACAGCAGGTGAAATGGGGGAAATTTACATCTAGCTATCACACAATCAATACAGGTGCTCCCCAGGGATGCGTGCTCTGCCCACTGCTATTTTCCCTCTACACTAATGACTGCATCCTTAAGGACTCCTCTGTCAAACTTTTTAAATATGCAGACAATACATCAGTGGGCTCATCAGGAATGATGATGAGTCTGCATATAGATGGGAGGTTGAGCAGCTGGCCCTTTGGTGTAGTCAGAATAATCTGGAACTGAACACTCTTAAAACTGTGGCGATTATAGTGGACTTTAGGAGTGGTATTACAATTTTATCCCCTCTCTTTATATTTAATACCACTGTGTCAGTTGTGGAACCCTTCAAGTTTTTGGGATCTATAATCTCTCGAGACTTGAAGTGGGAGACCAATGTAGGGTCCATCATAAAAAAGGCACAATAGCGAATGAACTTTCTGTGGCAGCTGAGGAAGTTCAACCTCCCACAGAAACTGTTGACTCAGTCCTATACAGCAGTCATTGAGTCTGTTCTCATCTCATTCATAACAGTGTGGTTTGGATCTCTGTCTAATCATGACAAAAATAGGTTACAGCAAATAGTCAGGTCTGCTGAAAATATCATTGGTGCTAGTTTGCCCTCATTACAGGACCTGAACTATTCCATAGTCATGAAAAGGGCAGGGAAAATCATCACAACACTTCATATCCAGGCCACCATCTTTTTGAACTATCACCATCAGCCAGGTGTTATAGATTAATGTGCATCAGAACAAGCAGCTATAAGGGCATTTTTTTCCACAGGCCATCAAATTCATAAACGGTTAACTCAGCTTATTAGGCTGGGGTATTCTTTTTCCCAGGCCTCCAAGGATTCTGCAGTATTGTTTACATATTGTTAATACTTGTTTCTTTCAAAGTTTATTTCAGTATTTCTTCCACTGAGTTGCACTTTCCAACGTGTGTGTGTGTGTGTGTGTGTGTGTGTGTGTGTGTGTGTGTGTGTGTGTGTGTGTGTGTATATATATATATATATATATATATATATATATATATATATATATATATATACATATACATACATATATATATATATACACATATGGTTTCACTTCATAAACGCAAATTGCTGACACACCGAATTTCAGCAATTCATGTCCATGAAGCCGAAACCTCTAAATAACAAAAGTGTATAATCGCGAATAGGACTATGTCGAATTCGCGATTATTCATTTTCGTTATCGTACGGAAGTGTTCGGCTGGGATGGTGTCTGCAGTTTAATGTGAGTGAGTGTTTTTGTAACTTGTATGAGTGGGTCAGTGTAGGGAGGTGGGTCTACTTCACGCTGTCGAAAGCTGACAATATCGAGTCTGATATTGTTGGCACGACAATATCAAAAGTGAAGAACATCGTGCAAGTAAATGGAAATCTTCATAAGGGCAGATTTCTGTTTACCTCAATGTAGTGCGGTCCCAGATTTGGTATATTTAAGTAGGGGCAGGTGTGGGGGGTGCAGGGGGGGGCTTGCCCTCCCCACCTATGCCATTTAGTTTTTTTTTTTTTTTTTTTTTTTTTACGTTATTCGATGTTTTACTTAATCGATCAATAAAGTTCGACCTATATTGATTCGATTAAGTAAACTTTTTATAACATGATATAGATGCAGGGAGGTTGGGGTATGAGTTTGTGTGTTGGCCCTGTGTGATTTTTTTTTTCTTTTACTGTTTGTGCGATCTTGAAGTAAGTTGAAAAAATTCCCAAAATTGTATACTGTTGGTCTGTCTTTCCTGCTAAACATAAGTGAAATTACAGTGGTGAGTGCAAGTAACATTAAAATTAAAGTACTGAGTCAAATAACACAGTGCTGAGTGCAGATTTTAGGCCCTTCATTCAACTTACCTCTGGTGTGGTGTCTTGAGTCAATCAGGGTATTCCCTGTAACTACTCCTACTGTCTTCTCTTTTCCCCCTCCCCCCTCTTTCCTCAAACAGGTTAAACTGCTACAATTTAGTACAGGCATCATTTTCAAATCTAGGTGCTTAGGATTTCCCTCTCTCTTCCCCCCTTGGCTGACCTGGTGTGACTCAGAGTATGTTTTTTCATTGTATGGAGTTTTTGTGTAACTGAATGACCTGCTGCTAAATTCTGATTCTGCACAGACTGCTCTATTTTTTTTCCAGAGGTTCTATAAGTAGCTAGTGACTTTACTGAATTTCTGAGGTAATATTTGTGTTGAAACTGAACCTGTACCTAGAGAAAGTGTATAATCAGAGTTCCTACTTGCTGCATGTGTTTTTAATGTTTAAATTGCACATACACATTGAAGAAGTGTTTTTATGACTTGAATAACTTGGGCTAGCTATACCTGAAGTGCTTTTACTGGCAATTTTCCAGTTGTACAATTGTGAACAATTGATTTAGTTTTTCTGGTATATCTTTAAAATCTGGCAAGTGTTTATTTACTGCATTGTTCTCTTGCTTAGGTTTCTTAGCTATAAATCTTAGTTCATTCTGAAGTATGCTACTTTACCCCCACCAAACCTTTGAATGCATTATTATAAAATAACTGCCTGTTGTTGCCTTCATGCTTACCCTAGAATCTCTGCTTTTCTCTTTTCCTAGTTGAACTCTACAGTTCCCTACAAAACGTTGTCTACAGGACTGCAATCAGTTTCTATCATAATTTAAACAGAGTAGGTTGCACACACAAAAAGCATTTGTTAAGCTTTCACTTACAGTGCTGTGTCGCAGGTCACCATATTGGTCAGCCATAGGGCTCTTTTTTTCAACTTGAGTGTTTGCCTCCTTCCCCTGTAACTTAAGTAAATTGACTCATATTAAGAGCTATAATACTTACCCTATAGCTTTAGGACACCTTAGGAAACCTTGTAAACTGCAACCCTCGCTACGCTCGGGCTCTCTTCGCTGTTCTCCCTGCCCCCAATTCCCTCCCGCCCCCAGTACCTCTAAATTTATAGTACTATAGTCACTCTCCCACTTTCTAGATCCTATCTGCTTTCATCTGGGATAATTCCACCCACCCCCATTCGTCTACCTACATTTTAATAGCACCTGTTAGCTTTCATCTGGCATTCTCCCATCCCCCTTCCAGTACCTTTACCTCACCACTCTATCTTCTGGTGTTGCATCACCAGGTAAAACAGTTCCTTAACTCACTAGCTGAATCACAGATAATGATATACTCCTCTTTACTACCCCTCTTGTTCACACCATACCTCCTTACCTTGTATGAAAACCAGTTTCTCACAGGATTTCAGGTCCCAAAAGGCCAGCTGTAAATCCTTCCACCTTCAATCATACTTACAGTACCAGATCCTATCAAATATCTTGTTCAGTCTATCAACATCTCAAGCCCAGGCACATTAGCTCTAGATCCAAACACTACCACAAACTAGTAAACAAATTCCTGAAGTTCATCACCAAGTATAGACTCAACCTAATACTTGGTGGTGATATTCATCCCAACCCTGGCCCACTCACATCAAATACACATATCCCCTCTACTTGCAATCTAAGCTACAAACCTACAATTAATAGGCCAACTAACTGTATCCTAGCCTGTCATCTCAATATTAGAAGTATTAATAACAAGGTACATGAATTGCATGCACTTCTGGATGTCCACTCCCCTGAGATTCTCTGCTTATCTGAAACCTGGTTAAAACCTAACACTAAAGACAATGAAGAGTTACCACCTGGGTACAACATACACTGGCTGGATCGTGCTTCGAAGATGGGGGGTGGGGTAGCTGTACTCTATAAATCTGAGTTGAATGTCACCATATATGTAATACAACCACCTCAGATTAATAACTCAGAGATTCTTGCCAACAAATTGCAACTTAATAAAAATAAATGCATTAATATCATCTGTATGTACATTCCCCCGGGTAACAATATATCTACATTTGAAGATATCCTGCACTGGCTATCATGTCACTACCCCCCAAGAAACCCTACTACTTGGAGACTTTAACATAGACTGGGGCACCTGCTCCTCAGAATCCCCAACCACTTATTTTAACCTGCATGCATTTATACAAATTATATCCACCCCTACCAGGAAAGGTAAACCCAACCAAAAAGAAAGTATACTTGACTGGGTACTCATAAGTAGTCACCCCCAACTGTACACCTCTGGTACCCTCCTTGATGGCCTAAACAATCACCTTCTCACATATGTAATTAAGCACAAAACCATTAATTCCCAACAACCCTTACTCAGAAAGGTTAGAAACAATAAAAACTTTGACCCTGCCAAATTCCAACAAGAACTAAACTCATGTAATTGGTCTATTCTAAAACACCTCCCCTTAGAGGAAGCAGTAGCATACTTTAACAACAAATTCCTTGAGATACTTGATTTGCATGCACCTGTTCGTTCAAAGAGAACCAAGGCAAAAACTGCGCCATGGCTTTCTAAAGAGTCTAAACTCAAAATTACCCTTAGAAACAAAGTATGGGCTTTATGGTGTTCTTCTAAAGACCCTCAAGATCACATTAAATACAGGCAATCCAGGAACAAAACCAAAAAATCAATTTTTCAAGACAAAAAACAATACTACTGTAATTTACAGACAGTAAATCAAAATAACCCTCAGAAGTTTTGGGCAGGTTTAAATAATCTACTACATCCTGGACAAACTTCAACCTCAATCCCTGCTGCTACTATTGATAAAACCCCTGAAGATGTTTCTGACAGTTTTAACCGATTCTTTACTGAGACAATTCAAGCCCTAGCTAGCCAACTACCTCCTAGCTCCTCTGGTCCTGAAAGTAGCACCTCTAGAAACCTACTCACGTTCAGCTTCCAACCAGTCGCCACTTCACTTATCCGTACCTTGATCAAAAAATTAAAACCCACTACACTTTCTGCTGATCAACTCCCTGCCGAGTACCTACAAAAATCAGCTGATGCTATTGCTTACCCCATCTCAATACTAATCAATCGAACCATAGTAGAAGCTAAAATTCCCACCATCTGGAAAATATCCTATGTAATCCCACTTCACAAAGGAGGCAGCTCTACTGAATTCTCCAATTATAGGCCAATAGCTATACTCTCTCCACTTGCAAAGATTATGGAAAAATGTATTCATAGACAACTCATGCACCACCTAATCCAGAATCACCTTATGGCAGACACTCAGCATGGCTTTTGTCCTCATCACAGCACTACTTCAGCCCTCCTAGCCTTTACCAACACCATAAGCCATAATCGCAACAATAATTATATATCCACAGCCCTCTTCTTGGATCTTTCCAAGGCATTCAATATGGTTGATCACCAACTTTTAATCCACACCCTGCAAACATTCTGTCTAGATACTAGAGCCCTTCAGTGGTTTCAGTCCTACCTGAATGGTCGACAGCAGGCTGTCCTCTGGCAGAACAAACTCTCTAACCTTCTACCTAACACCCTTGGAGTACCACAAGGCTCTATACTAGGGCCCTTGCTGTTCTCCATCTTTATTAACGACCTTTATACTGTCATCCCAAAAGTCAGCTGTATCCAATATGTTGATGACTCTACCCTGATTTGCTCAGCCACATCTCCAGTAGAGTTATGGTCAGCTACCCAGACCACCTTTAATACGATAGAAAACTGGCTTTTTGAACATCGTCTGATCCTAAATCCCAAAAAAACTAAAATGCTGTTATTTTCACCAACACGTAGTTCTACCGCTTTCACCTTTATCATAAAATCAAATGATGGCACAATAATCTCCCCTGACCCCTCTACAAATCTAAAATTTGACATGCATGTTAACCAAACTATCAAAACCATCAATAAAAAAACTAGGGTCACTTTACAGAATAAAAGCCTTCCTAACCCCTCCAGCTAAAATTGCCATAGCTCGCTCTCACCTTATTTCAACCCTTCTGTATGCATCCCCTCTACTCTTGAATTTAAACAAGACTGTCCTTAACAAACTCTCAATTTGCTGCAACCACATTGCCAGGTTTGCCACTGGGCTGCCTTTTAGGACACATCATTGCATCAATCTAAATCAGCTTGGGTGGCTTGAACTACCCAGCCTAATCCAGTATGACCAACTGATTATGGCCTATAAAATCCTCTATAATCCGGACAATACTCCTGTACTTAAAAATATTATCACCCCCTATAACAATCCTAGACCACTTCGATCCCCTAACAAATTACTAATTCAGACGAGCAAAATTAATAACACAGTTGGTGATTCTCTCTTTGCAAACTCTGTAAGTAGATCCTGGAACTCTCTTCCAGCTGATATTACCTTACTTTCCACCTTAGGCCAATTTAAAACTAGACTCAAACAACATTTGTCACTTAACTGGCTATGTCAATGTATCAAGCCTGGCTAACTCTCTCTAGAATGTGTAAAAATCTGCTAACCAGTTTACTGTGTAATTTAATTTAATCCTGACTTGTGCTCAGGATTAACTGTAACCTGTGGAACTTGTTTAACTTGCTTACTTATGTAATCTCTGTAAATAGTCTGTTTGTAATATGTAATGCTGGTATTATGTAATGCTGTATCTGCTTACCCTTGGAGCTTTTCTCCCCGGGCCTCCGCTGAAAATGGACATGCATCCAGTCGGACTATCCCAGTCAACAAATGTAAAATAAAATAAAATAAAAATAAAAGTATATATAAGAAGGGGGGTGTGGAGAGTGCAGGGGGGCTGGCCCCCCTGCAAATGTGTAATGTAGGTGTGTGTCTGTGTGGTGTTGTGTTGTTCTTCAGTGTTTTGTGGTGAGGTTGTTATGGTTTGTGTGTTGTGTGCTGTTTGCTGTGTGTGTTGGATGTTGTGATTTCATGGTTGTGAGGTGTCTGTGTTTTAATGGTTTCGACTTTATACTGTCAAAATGCTGAAATTCGATATTTCAGCATTTCGGCAATATCAAGTGAAACCATATATATATATATATATATATATATATATATATATATATATATATATATATATATATATATATATATATATATACATATATGTATATTTACTTTTTTGTCTTGTTCTTAATAGTTGCATGTCTGTCATTTGTCTTGTTCTTAATAGTTGCATGTATGTCATTTATGTAATTTATACTTGGAGAGTCATTGAAACCACAGTCAAATTCCTTGTATGCATGCATACTTGGCCAATAAAAGTGATTCTTATTCTGAATTAGTATAGTGCAATCTTTATGGCCTGTTTGAACCAGGCTCTGCTGAGGTGCATCATCTCCGGGACGTTTAACAAAATTCCTGTGGATCCAAGACCAATCAAAGTGCTTTTTCATTTATTTTCACTTATTTTATTGTATTTGCACTTGTCTATTGTTTTTATTTGTGCCTTATAGCTAATTTATCACATTTCCACTGTTTTAAAGCAATTTATTGATTAACTGCATTTCATTATTGTTTAACTGTATCCCATTGCTATTTACTGCAGTTCATTACTGTTTGACCACATTTTACTGCATTTCATTACTTTTTAAATGTATTTCTTCATACTGTACTGCAAGTTCTGCTTTTGTCTGTAAGTAGTTAATCTGTGTTTTTCTGTGAGTTTTACTGTGTTCTTTACCCTTAATTGGAGTAGCATAGTCTGGATACAGGTTTACTGCATCCATAGCTGATTGTTTTTGCCTTCGGTGTTTCTGACAGCCATCTTGAGTTTGCCTTCTGTGTTTGTGGCAGCCATCTTATGTTGGTAGGGACATATCATCTCTGCTAGTGAGAGTAGTAGGGCTGACTGGACCTTCACTGGGGATGACTTTGCAATTATGGATTCTGCCCCAGTGTCTTTTCCTTACTAGGAGGAAGTTTACCTAAGTTGCATGTTGACTACTCTTTTATGTGATCTTGTTACTGTCTCTCTTTCTGAACCATGTGTTCGCTACTATCAAGCCATTTACCAGACAAAAATCTAGAATGGCTTCTCCTTCTTTATTCCTGTTGCCCCACCCATGTGGACCCAGGCAATCCTCATATCCTGTTCTATCTGTCCCGATATGTGCATTCAAGTCACCCATTATCAACACCAATTCATGCTGTCCTGCTTTATCTAGTAGGTCCTGCAACTGCTGTCTGAATGCACTCTTTTCTTCACTATCGCAACCCTGCTGTGGCCATAGGCTGAGATTATGAATACTGCCCTATCATTACACTGGAGTCTGACTGCCATGAGTCTGTCATTAATTCTGATGATATCCCTTACTGCCTTTGGAAGCCTCTCTCTCACCACAGTTCCTACACCATTTCTAGCCTGCCCTCCACCTTAGTAGTAGACTCTGGATCCCAAGCCAAGTGGCTTTGCTGCACTGCCCTTCCATCTCATCTCCTGGAAAGATGGGATGTCCAGCCTCCTCCGTATCATCATGTCATCCACTTCCAAGCTACGTCCTTTCAGTGAATCTACACTAATTGTAGCAATTCTCAGTTCATGTTTGGCAGGTTAATTGGTTTTACACCCAGCTTTCGCTCAACATAGCTATCCCAGGTAACCCAGGCTGGGCAACTAGACACCAGCCAGCCAGTAGCTTATTGACCTAGGGCTGCTGGGCTTCATGGTGGGCACACACTGGCCAATAGAGGCACATATACCCCTCCCACTGTTAGCACGGGTCCCTGGTGTGGGTCAGAGTAGGGCGGGTCCTCAACCCACATATCACCGGTAACTACCCATACCCATTTTTGGCGATGTTAGCCAACATGACCGAATCCTCTAGAGGCATATTTTACACCGTCGAGTGGCTAGCCCTGCCACAGTGTGCAGTCTGTGATCCATGTTCTCCTGTCTTGAGGATGCTGTGCACCATAGTAGATGCCCAAAGCAGTTGGTCTGTACAACTCTTCCCCCTATAGGGCACCATGTAGAGTCTGTACTGCTGTCCACAGCTCCATCTCTGGGACATTTTACAAAATTCCTAAGGCTTCAAGACCAATCTAAGTGGTTTTTCATTTATTTTCACTTATTTTATTGCACTTGCCTATCATTTCTATCTGTGCCTTATAGCTAATTAATCACATTTGCACTGTTTTAAAGCAATTTACTGATTAACTGCATTTCATTACTGTTTAACTGTATTTCATTGCTCATTACTGCAATTCATTACTGTTTAACATTTTACTGTATTTCATTACTGTTTAACTGTATTTGTTCATACTATGAGTTCTGTTGTTGTCTGAAAGTGGTTAATCTGTGCTTTTCTATGAGCTTTACTGTGTTCTTAACCCTTAAATTGAGAAGCATAGTCTGGATACAGGTTTGCTGCATCCAGATCTGCTTGTTTTTGCCTTCTGTGTTTCTGGTAGCCATCTTGTGTTTGCCTTCTGTGTTTCTGACAGCCATCTTGTGTTGGTAGAGGCCTAGCTTCTCTGCTAGTGAGAGTAGTAGGGTTGTCTGGACCTTCACTGGGGATGACTTTGCAATTATGGATTCTGCCCTAGCGTCTTTTCATTACTAGCAGGAAGTCCACCTGAACTGCATTTTGACTACTCTTTTATGTGATCTTGTGACTGTCTCTCTTTCTGAACCATGTGTTCGCTACTATCAAGCCATTTGCCAGACAAAAATCTAGAATGGCTTCTCCTTCTTTATTCCTGTTGCCCCACCCATGTGGACCCAGGCAATCCTCATATCCTGTTCTATCTGTCTCGATATGTGCATTCAAGTCACCCATTATCAACACCAATTCATGCTGTCCTGCTTTATCTAGTAGGTCCTGCAACTGCTGTCTGAATGCACTCTTTTCCTCACTATTGCAACCCTGCTGTGGCCATAGGCTGAGATTATGAATACTGCCCTGTCGTTACACTGGAGTCTGACTGCCATGAGTCTGTCATTAATTCTGATGATATCCCTTACTGCCTTTGGAAGCCTCTCTCTCACCACAGTTCCTACACCATTTCTAGCCTGCATCCACCTGAGTAGTAGACTCTGGATCCCAAGCCAAGTGGCTTTGCTGCACTGCCCTTCCATCTAATCTCCTGGATAGATAGGATGTCCAGCCTCCTTTGTATAATCATGTTATCCACTTCCAAGCTGCATCCTGTCAGTGAATCAACATTAAGTGTAGCAATTCTCAGTTCATGTTTGGCAGGTTTGTTGGTTTTACATCCAGCTTTCACTCAACAGAGCTATCCCAGGTAACCCAGGCTGGGCAATTAGACACCAGCCAGCCAGTAGCTTATTGACCCAGGGCTGCTGGGCTTTATGGTGGGCACACACTGGCCAATAGAGGCACATATACCCCTCCCACCATTAGCACTGGTCCCTGGTGTGGGTCAGAGTAGGGCAGGTTCTCAACCCACTTATCACCAGTAACTACCCATGCCTATTTTTGGCGACATTAGTCAACATGACCGAATCACCTAGAGCCATATTTTACACCGTTGAGTGGCTAGCCCTGCCACAGCACTCAGTCTGTGATCCATGTTCTCCTATCATGAGGATACTGTGCACCACAGTAGATGCCCAAATCGGTTGGTCTGTACAACTCTTTCCCCCTATAGGGCACCATGTAGAGTCTGTGCTGCTGTCCACAGCTCCATCTCTTGGACATTTTACAAAATTCCTAAGGCTCCAAGACCAATCTAAGTGTTTTTTCATTTATTTTCATTTATTTTGTTGCACTTGCCTATCATTTTTATCTGTGCCTTATAGCTAATTATTCACATTTGCACTGTTTTAAAGCAATTTACTGATTAACTGCATTTCATTAATGTTTAACTGTATTTCATTGCTCATTACTGCAATTCATTACTGTTTAACAACATTTTACTGTATTTCATTACTGTTTAACTGTATTTGTTCATACTATGAGTTCTGTTTTTGTCTGAAAGTGGTTAATCTGTGCTTTTCTATGAGTTTTACTGTATTCTTAACCCTTAAATTGAGAAGCATAGTCTGGATACAGGTTTGCTGCATCCAGATCTGTTTGTTTTTGCCTTCTGTGTTTCTCGCAGCCATCTTGTGTTTGCCTTCTGCATTTCTGACAGCCGTCTTGTGTTGGTAGAGACCTAGCTTCTCTGCTAGTGAGCGTAGCAGGGCTGCCTGGACCTTGTCTGACATGAGCTGATTGGTAAAAAAGGCAGGGGCTAGCAGGACTGGCTAGATTTCTGTGTTACTAGAATCTACTACTTTTTGTGGTATTTAAACCCCATATTTCAGCTGGCTTGAGCTTGTCTGAACCTGGTTCTGCTAAAGAGCATCATCTCTGGGACATTTTACAAAATTCTTAAGGCTCCAAGACCAATCTAAGTGCTTTTTCATTTACTTTCAATTATTTTATTACATTTGCACTTGTCTATCATTTTATATGTGCCTTATAGATAATTTATCACATTTGCACTGTTTTAAACCAATTTACTGATTAACTGCATTTCATTACTAAATAACTATATTTCATTGTTATTTACTGCAATTCATTACTGTTTAACTACATTTTACTGCATTTCATTACTGTTTAACTGTATTTTTTCATACTGAGTTCTGTTTTCGTCTGTAAGTAGCTAATCTTTGCTTTTCTGTGAGTTTTACTGTGTTCTTAAAAAAGGAAGACAGGAATAAATTCCCACTCTCCCCAATCTGGTAACAAGTCAAACAAATAGTATACGGTACAGTATTAGTCAGGCCTGTAAGTCTATATAATATTTATATAAACTATGTCATATAGTTTTAGTTCTGCATTGAGACATATTGAGATATATATTCATTAAGTTTGATTGAATTTTACAGTTTGTAATTGTTTTTATAAGATGACATGTCGAACAGTTTTTTAACACCATGTTCAAAGGTTTGGTACACATGTGTATATATATATATATATATATATATATATATATATATATATATATATATATATATATATATATATATATATATATATATATATAATTAAGCTTTGGCATACAATTATTAAATGTTGATTTTTAGAATTTTTGGTGATTATCTGTTGCTTTAACAGTACCTAGCAACCTGAAGATGCCCTTTCATCTGATTGCATTTAACACTGAACTATTACTATAAGTAGTATGTATTTTGTTCTGGCATTAGATCTGAAGAAGCTATATGCGAAAGCGCTTTATTGAAGTTATGGTTTGGATTCACCTCTGCTGTGCACTACTTGTAGTGATTTGAACTTTTGACTTTTGTCTGCAAGTGTTTAATCAGTGGCTTTCTGTGAGTTTTTCTCTGTTCTTACCTCTTAAATTAAATAACATAGTCTGGATACAGGTTTGCTGCATCCAGAGCTGTTTGTTTTTGCCTTCTGTGTTTCCGGCAGCCATCTTGTGTTTGCCTTTTGTGTTTCTGGCAGCCATCTTGTGTTGATATGGGCCTATCATCTCTACTAGTGACAGTAGCAGGGCTACATGGACCTTGACTGGCACAGGCTGATTGGTACAGAAAGCAGGGGCTAGCAGGATTGGCTAGATTTCTGTGTTACTAGAATCTTCTATTTTTTGTGGTATTTAAACCCCATGTATTAGCTGGTTTGGGCTTGTTTGATCCAGGATCTGCTGATATACATCATCTCTGGCATGTTTTACAACATTCCTGTGGGCCCAAGACCAATCTAAGTGCTTTTTCATTTATTTTCATTTATTTTATTGCGTTTGCACTTGCCTATTCATTTTTTTATCTGTGCCTTATAGCTAATTTAACACATTTGCACGGTTTTAAAGCAATTTACTGCCTAACTGCAGTTCATTATTGTTTAACTGTATTTCATTGCTATTTACTGCAATTCATTACTGTTTAACTGCATTTTACTATATTTCATTACTGTTTAACTGTACTTTTTCATACAGTAAACTCTTAGTTAACCGGAACTCAAGCAACCAGCACTTTCAAACAACTGGCAAAAAAAATTGAAGAAATACAGTACAATTTTCATGTGTTGCACTTTCTGACACCCCCTCCCCTGCAGAAACATACCTTACATTTTTAGAATTTAAGAGTTTTAAAAAGGAAGACAGGAATAAATTCCCACTCTCCCCAACCTGGGAACAAGTCAAACAAATAGTATACAGTACAGTATTAGTCAGGCCTGTTTCTAATAGTAACTCACAAGAAACCAGAAACTACAGTTATCCAGCATCTACCAATCCCCAAGGGTACTGGTTAACTGAGAGGTTACTGTACTGTGAGTTCTGCTTTTGTCTGTAAGTATCAATCCAGAAACAAACGATGTAGGAGAAATAAACCACTGGTATGTAAAAAGCAGAATATAGCCAAAAGTTCAAATCACATCCAGTAGTGCACAGCAGAGGTGAATCCAAACAGTAACTTTAATAACAATAATAAAAACACAGATAAGTGCTTTCGCATATAGCTTCTTCAGATATAATGCCAGAACAAAATACATACTACTTATAGTAATAGTTCAGTGTTACATCCAATCAGATGAAAGTGCATCTTCAGGTTGCTAGGTACTGTTAAAGCAACAGATAATCACTAAAATTTCTAAAAATCAACATTTGATAATTGTATACCAAAGCTTAATTTCATATATATACACGTGTACCAAACCATTGAACATGGTGTTAAAAAATTGTTCAACATGCCATATTATAAAAGCAATTAAAAACTGTAAAATTCAATCAAAATTAATGAATATATACTTCAATATGTCTATATGCAGAAATAAAAATAATCTATATGGCATAGTGTGTATAAATATTGTATAAACTTACTGTGCACAATAAAATATATGATACT
This sequence comes from Protopterus annectens, assembly GCF_019279795.1. Lineage (NCBI taxonomy): Eukaryota > Metazoa > Chordata > Ceratodontiformes > Protopteridae > Protopterus > Protopterus annectens. Next base: position 1,039,677,614 of record NC_056728.1, on the reverse strand, counting down.
GTGCTATTATTATAGCAAATATGTGTTGTCTAAAGAATGAAACTAAACAAAAAACAATCATCTCCTGTTTAAAGGTCTCGCTCTCAATGCAGGTTGTATAGAGACATGTTCATTTAGGCCAGGGGAATAGTGTGCCCCTAGTCTAAGCATCCATTTCATCTCTGCTTGGTACAATTTATTAACCAAATCACCCATTCTAACATCTAGGTTCAAAACCTCTAGCACTAAAAATTTAAAATTCTGTCCCTCACCAGATGTATTCATGTGCTTGGCTACTGCACTATAGTTCATGCATCTCCGTGCACAGTATAAATGATCACGTATCCTCTCCCCCAAATGTCTTTTGGTTTTACCAACATAAAAACTATGGCACGATGTACATTGTGCTAAGTAAACTAAATCTTTAGTGTTACAATCTATCATTGGAAAATGTGTAAATGATTTATTATAGACTGGATGTATAAATCTCCCTGATTCATCTATATAGCTGCAAAAAGAGCAACTATTACACATAACAGTGTGTGATGTTCCTTTCGTGGCATGAGCATGTTGGGAAAAACATAATCTTTGAAGTATAGATTTTTTTGTTCCTATAGCCAAATCTAGGTCTATAACCCACAATACTAGAAATCTCATTGTTGGTTCCTAAGATCGGCAATGCTTATATATAATCTCCCTGATATTCCTTTCATCACTTGAGAAGGCGAGACTAAAAAAATGGAGCTATATCCTTAGCTCTGTTGGCTGCAGGTTGTGGTGTTGTGGGTTGAGAAAAATATGGTTTGCCTCTAGTTTGCCTTCACATCCTAACTGTTTGTTGTGCATGATATAACTCATCATCATGATAGCCTCTGGACATAAAGTCAGCACATATCTGATTTAGTCCTGCTTCAAAGTGTTGATCATTGCTATGTAAGCGACTAATCTTCAGGTTCTGCCCTTTCAAAACATTGCAGAAAACATGGCCAGGGTGCATGCTATTTCAATGTACATATGTAGGTCAATAGCATTCCTTTCTAAAAAGTTTGGTCTCAGTTTTATTATTATTTGTATTCTTAGCCAGCAAAATATCCAAAAACTCAATCTCCAACTCTGAATATTTGCGTGTAAATTTCAAAAAACTGGTGCCTGTATTCAAATCTTCAACAAATTGGTGTAGTTGTAATAGGTCACCTCTCCACAACAAAAACAGATCATCTACAAACCATCTGTAGAAAGGCACATAGGACAAGTAATATTCAGAACCATACATCACATCCTCCTCCCAAGTTGACATGACCAAATTGGTGTATTTGATTGAATTTTACAGTTTTTAATTGTTTTTATAAGATGACATGTTGAACATTTTTTTAACACCATGTTCAATGGTTTGGTACACATGTATATAGATATGTACATATATATATATATATATATATATATATTTTTTTTTTTTTTTTTTTTTTTATTGTGCACAGTAAGTTTATACAATATTTATATAAACTATGTCATATAGATTATTTTTAGTTCTGCATATAGACATATTGAGATATATATTCATTAATTTTGATTGAATTTTACAGTTTTTAATTGTTTTTATAAGATGAGAGGTTGAACAGTTTTTTAACACCATGTTCAACGGTTTGGTACACACACACACACACACACATATATATATATATATATATATATATATATATATATATATATATATATATATATATATATATATATATATATGAAATTAAGCGTTGGCATACAATTATCAAATGTTGATTTTTAGAATTTTTGGTGATTATCTGTTGCTTTAACAGTACCTAGAAACCTGAAGATGCCCTTTCATCTGATTGCATGTAACACTGAACTATTACTATAAGTAGTATGTATTTTGTTCTGACATTAGATCTAAAGAAGCTATATGCGAAAGCGCTTATCTGTGTTTTTATTTTTATTAAAGTTACGGTTTGGATTCACCTCTACTGTGCACTACTGGTAGTGATTTGAACTTTTGGCTTTTGTCTGAAAGTGTTTAATCAGTGGTTTTCTGTGAGTTTTACTCTGTTCTTAACCCTTAAATTGAGTAACATAGTCTGGATACTGCATCCAAAGCTGTTTGTTTTTGCCTCTTGTGTTTCCGGCAGCCATCTTGTGTTTGCCTTTTGTGTTTTTGGCAGCCATCTTGCATTGATAGTGGCCTATCTTCTCTACTAGTGAGAGTAGCAGGGTTGCCTGGACCTTGTCTGGTACAAGCTGATTGGTAAGGAGAACAGGAGCTAGCAGGATTGGCTAGATTTCTGTGTTTAATAGAATCTTCTATTTTTGTGGTATTTAAACCCCACACTTGAGCTGGTTTGGGCTTGTTTGCCATTCACACACCACAGCTGCGCTGTTTTTAACCCATTGTGAAGTATTCCAGCTACAAATTTTCCCTTAGTAGCACTTGTGTGATCACTTAGTAGTATACATCTTAAACCTTCCACCCTTTTCCTCCTTAGCTCTCTCTGGCCTCTCTCCCACAGATTCTGACAAATATGGATGGACAATTTCTTATTGTTCCCTCCTGCCAGTCTGTTTGATATGGGCATCCTGAGATAGTGTAGCCATTGCCACATGTACATGGATGACCCTCTACTACTACCACCTAGGAACACAATTTGTGTGAGATGCCATTACATTAAGAACTTAGAGTCTATGCTCTCTCCCTCACAGGCCAGTATATCTGGTGCTGAGAAGGTTGTCAACACAAACACCACATATCAAACAGCACCTACACCCACATATGCAGAGGTCCTCAACAAAAACATACCCAAACAAAAGACACCTCCGAGGCAAAAACACATGCACACTCCATAGCCCACCAAACCACATATCACACATAGTCCACACACCTGTCTCACAGCCACTAAGACCTAACCATAAACCCAACATATTAGTCATAGGAGACTCCATTGTGAGACACACAGATGTGCCCTTCATCTGGCTAGATAAGAAGAAAGTCATGGTTAATTGTTTGTCAGGTGCCAGAATCCACCATATCACACATACACACATGTCTTTCAACAACAGGTGCTGTTATGACTCTGTCATAGTCCATGTTGGCATGAATGACTTGAGACGTACCTCCCTGAACTATGTGAAGAAAGATATGATCGAACTCACTGAATATGTGTCCCAGGCAGGTATGCCCCTAGCCTTAAGCAGCATTCTGCCATCACCCAGAATGTTGCCTCAGTACAAACAGAAAATTATTGACTTTAACAATTGGCTTAGTTTCTGGTGTTTTTCCAAGGGGATCCAGTATCTGACAGCCTGGAAAGACATGATCAACAGACCACAATGCTTTGTCAGAGATAACCTGAATCTGTCTCCCTTGGGCTTCAGGCTTCTGGCAAAGGGTCCCCCAAAGTGCCTTTTTAGGCAATGCCATGAGGTCAAAACTACCAACATGAAAATTTCATCAAAACACAAATTAAAGAATGTGCTGCTAAACACTAGGAGTCTAAATATGAAATTGCACTCATTGCAGGCATTCTTAATCCTGGAAGATACTGACATTTGGGCAGTCACAGAAACCTGGTTCAAAGATGCAGCGATCACCCCAGCCATACCAGGTTACTCATTATATCATACATTCAGACCCCAAACCATGGTCAGCAAAGCAAAAGGAGGTGGAGTTTCAATACATATTAAAGACATACACACCTCCAGGCTGGTCAAACAGTATGACACACAGGAGACAATCCAGGTGCAGTTAACCACTGATAAGCCCCCTATTCAAATCATAGCTAGCTACAGGCCTCCAACTTTGACTCAAGATGCCCACTCTACCTATCTGGACCTCTTTGAATATATCAAGATTCAACCATTTATCCTGATCCTGGGAAACTTTAACTATCCAACCATAGACTAGAAGAACTACTCATGGCAAAACAGAAATGCCCAGAGATTCCTTGATTTCATCAGTGCAAATGCCTTGGACCAGCTGGTCAAAACCTCCACAAGAGGTGATAATACGTTAGCATCCCTACAGTGTCATCCTCCCTGGTAAGATCTGACCATAAAGCAGTGTCTTTCAAAGTCACCATCTCCCTCGACCCCCCCCCCCCCAGCTAGGGTCAAACAAAAAAACTTCTCCAAAGCTAATTATAGCCTTCTGAGGGAAGGTATAAACAGCTTCACAGCCCTCCCCCTCCTTAGGAACTGGCACAAATGTCCAAACCTTCACCAAAGTACTATATGAGCATTTATATAGCTGCATGGAATCAGGAATACCTGACAGGAAAAAATCCTCCTCCTCAAGGAAGATTAAATCTGCCTGACTGACATCTGCAATAAATAAACTCTATAATAAAAGGAACAAAATTGCTGTCCAGGACTAAGAAGGACCAGGTGCCTAATCAGAAGCAATCTCCCCATAGCCTGGACAAGCAAATAAGAGCACTAGTAAAATCCTCCAAAGCAAACTTCAAGTCCGAACTATCCACATCTACTAAAGATAATCATAAGGCCTTCTTCACATACATCCGCAATCTCAAAGGAAGCACTCAGATCTGCTCATAACTAGCAGTCAAGGACACCACATACACAAATGCAGTAGATGTAGCCAACCTGCTGGCAGACAGGTTCAGCGAAAACATCACCCCTCTGTCCCTCCATCAGTAAATCAGGACATCCCCATCACCTGCCCCCTCCCCTTATCTCTAGGGAGGAAGTTATCACTGCCCTCTCAAATGCAGAAAATACAGACTCCATGAGACCCAATAAAATCCAAGGCTGCATCTTACATGAACTCAGGTAGGAACTTGTAACACCATTAGGCATCCTATTCAACCAAAGCCTGAGTAAAAGCTTCATCCCAGCCAAGTGGAGGACAGCCACTGCCATCCCTTTCCACAAAGGTGGAGTGTCCATTGATTCAGGAAAGCATAAATAGTCTAATCTGCAAGGCCATGGAATGGATTATCATGGACCTCATTAAAAGGACATTGTAAACCTCCAAACACAAGATCCCACACAGTCTGGTTTTGTCAAGAGGAGGTCATGCCTGTTAAATTTGGTTGACTTCTTTGAGATAGTCACTAAAGCCAAAGCCTTTAATACTATTCCCCTCTCAGGTATAATAGATAAACTCTCTCAAATAGGCATCAATCCATATGTTACCAGATGGGTAGCAAACTGTCTCACTGATAGAACCCACCTAGTCAGAATAGGGGAAGCCATCTCAAGCAGTAGGCCCATAATGAGCAGTTTATCCCAGGCATCTTGGGGTCTCTGTTGTTTGTGATATATTTTTCAGAGGTGCAGGTCTTTTCTGAGGTGCAGGTCAAAACCACTGAGCTATGGCTGACCAGGTTTGCAGATGACTGCAAACTGGGTCCTGTCATCAATGCCTCTAGTGATGTGGAAATCCTCCAAGAGAGTCTCACCCAAACAAAAGACTGGTGCCAGAAACATGGCCGCAAACTGAATGCCAAAAAATGCATCATCATCTCCTTTGGGGAGAGTGACATCCCCACAAATTATTACATTAATAACAAGGTCCTAAGCACACAATCAGTCATGAGGGACTTGGGCACCCAGGTTGATAGCAAACTAACTTTTGACTACCATATTGCCTCCGTTGTACAGAAAGCTTTCTACATGGCCCACCTCATTAAGAAGGGTATCTCATCCAGGGACAAGAAGGTCATAACATCCCTGTATTCTTCCCTTGTAAGACCCATTATTGAGTACAATGCCCCTTTTGGCATGTACCTCTCAAAACACATGCAGTAGCTGGAGAGACCACAGAGGTTCCTCACCAGGAGAATCCAGGGCCTCAAACACCTACCGTACACAGATAGGCTAAAAGCCCTGTCCCAGCACTCAGTCTCATACAGACTCCTCAGAGGTGACTATGTATGGCATACAAAGTAATCTCTGACCCCACCTTCATGGGACTGCTGCATATCTGCAAGTCAAGTTCCACTCGAATAACCCGACTGCGAGACCTCAACCTGATCTGTGACATCAATAGGACTTGTTGGCAGGACAGATTTGTGTCGCAGAGACTCCCCCTTCTGTGGAATAGACTCCCTCTCCACATCAAGCAGAGTACCTCATTAGCCCTTTTTAAGAGCAACCTGGATAACTGGATGGGGAACAGAAAATACACTCCTGGGATTCCACCTGTGTCCCTTCTGGACAGGGGCATCAGATACTGACTTGTCATAACATGGGCTAAATTCCTAGCTAGCCTTGTAAGGGCCTCAGGACCAATAGCCTAGTAACTTCCTATGATCCAATGAACTATAAATCTCTTTTCCTTCATTGCACAGACTAGGGGCCCATTACATTGGTGGTGGTGGGGGTGTATTACAGGGATAAATTCATCTATATCCAGGAATTCAGAGAAGAAAGGGAAAGAGAACCTGCTGCTAGTCCAATGCAGGATAGGTAAGCCTTCCTTGACACTTTCAGCATAAGACTTTCTTGAAACTCACAGTATGGACCTTTAGGAAAATTTCAGTAGACTTTATCACTGTATATGTTTGCCTTCCTATCTGCAGAACACAGACCTGACCATGTAGTGACACCCCTAATGCAGGGGCGGCTCGTGGCATCGGTCTGCCGGACTGCAGCCCCCTCAGCAAAAAAAAAGAAAAAAGTACTTTTTTGTTTATTATTTTTTTTTTACTGTCTCAGACAGTTCAGTTGACTACTCCGACTCCGCGACTCGTCTTTCAAGTTCCTGCCTCGGCGAGTACATGCATGCACACTTGGACCACCTCGGGTTGCAGCGGTTTTAAATAAAGACTTTTTTTTCTCTTTGCTTCTGCTGCAGCCCGGAGAGCAAATGAAGGCATCAGTGTGATGCCCAGCAGTCTATGCAGTTTGGAACCGCATAGAATTAGAAGGGGTTCGGACTGCGACGTCCACAGGCACATGCATGATGTGCTTGTGCTAAATGGCTGCTGATTGGTTGTTGCTCTCTTCCCGGGCTTTATGTGCTGGGAAAAGAGCGAGAATCAAACAGTTGCAGCCAGTTTGGGTTGTGGACTGATTCAAATTGATTTGTGAGTCACAGTCTGACACAGTAAAGTGAAGGGGCCTAATATATTTTGTCAGCTAATAGCTGTGCTGGGTGCTAGCAGCTGAAGAAGAACTGAAGAAGTTTGAACTAGAGTACAGAGACTCAAGTTTTCTTCTTGTTGGTATGTGTTGTAGTATTTTTTATTGTCCCAGAAGGGAGGGTGCATTTAGTTCCTCCTAAGATCTTGATCTGATGCTTTGCATGGAAGCTGCTGTCAGGATTGTTCTACCACTTTGCGAATGACATTCAAGTTTGCAGTAAGGTGCATACTTTGTTAAGATGGGAGGAGATCAGTACAAGCAAGCATAGCAAGTAAAGTGGAGACTACAGGAGGGTGTGGCAACTTAAATTTGCTTAATTGAGAAAGCAAGAAAATGAAGACTAACTTACACAAGGCATAGAAGTATGTGAGAAATGTACAACAACTAGTGAATGTTAATGATGAGTGTAAATGCAAAGGAAAGGCACTAGTGTAGTTATTGCTAATGATTAAAAGGCATCTGTGAGGTGCAGCAAAGCAAGGTCAAAGTGTAGGAGTTTTTACTTTAATTGTCAAAGAGGTTTTATATGCAGAAAATATACTCTGTTGTTGCTCCCCAAATCATGGAGAAAGGTATGCTTTGTTTCATTCAGGGTGAACCAGCAAATACAGTCCTTTCTGTTGCTTTATGAATGCATAGGTAAAAATGGACCTTAATTATTTCTGTTTTGATAAGGTCTTACACAGGAATAACTAGTCTTGACTTTTTATCTCACTCACTGTCTCCCTTTTCTGTTGCTCTGTAATGGTCTTTAGCCTGTTCAGCCATAGAATTAGTACTATGAAACAGGCTCCATTAAACCAGCTTTCTTGGTGCCAGCATCCCATTCTCACAGTTGACTGCATTGCCCTTACTCAGTTTACCAAAACCCAACCAAAGTGACTTAGAGCATCAGCTCCTAATCCGAACAGGACCCAGTCACTGGATATGAAGGTGGATTAGGAACATATCACAGTCTATTGGGTGTCTTATTTGTTTATTTCTAGATCCACATAGATTTAGTAATGAGGTTGACCATACATATTAATATAAGCCTTCAAAACCAAGCACTAGGCCCTTGTCAGTGCAACAAAAGATCTTCAAGCAGAACCACAGCATAACAGTATATATATGTATATGTAATGGTATTGTGCAAAGGAACAGGCACTCATCTGATGGAGGTTTTTATGGTCATCCTTACCTGATAGGAGAAAATTCACATAATAGTTTTGTGAGAATTATGTGTATTGTGCCATAGAGAAGCTAGGTTCCTTTAGTATGCTTTGTCACACCACTGTCAAATGCAAACATGCTGCCTTCATAAAAGGTTGTCAAGACTGTTGGAGGCTGTTTGTTAAATGGCCCCAAAACACATGATTTTATCTACTTTTTGTTCAAGGTGACAGAACAAATGAAACTCGAACAAAGTAATATGTCGATCCTAATTGAAAGAAAACGCTATTAGTATTGATGTGTGCCTTCCTCAAGTATATTTTTGGTGGGTTGAAACCCAAATGGCCGGGCATACTTACGTGAAAGTGCTTTTCACCGAAGAAGCACTATCATGTAGGTATGCCTGTTGCAGAGGCTGTACTACACTGCGGGTAAGGGAAAATTCCCTTTTCACCACTGTAGTGCAGTCTCGGAGGGAGAATATTAAAGTAGGGGTGTGTGGGGGGCACCCCTGTTAAAATGTTAATGCAGTGTTTTTTTTTTTGTAACATGCTTTAATGAAAGTGCTTTTTCGATGAAAGCACTTTTGTTAAAGTGTGTTTGGTTGTTATGGATTCGGATGTTTGCTTATTTGAGCAAATGTCGTAGCTCCATTTTTGGTATATGCTTACTGAGAAGAGATAAAATGTTCATAGGTTCATAGGTTCATACTAGGCTATCTGCCCGAGGACATTTACAAGCCTAGCCCATAGTTTTGTGGCTTACGCCACCCCTTTAGTGTTCTGCTTTGGTAGTTTGCCAAATTAAACTTAGGACAAGTCAGATAAGATGTTATAAGTTCATAGGTAAGTAGTAGGTTAGCTGCACTTGTGAGCCATTTTAAGCCTAACCAATTACCCTTTTGGTATCTGAATTAATTAATTTGTTGTTAGACTGGCCTTATTCATCCCATGGTTGATAATTACATATCACCCCTCATGAGAATAATTGGGTCGTGCCATAAATAATTTTTGGTGAACCATGCAAGGGATAAAACATTTAGGATCTGCTTCTGCCCATTAGTAGTACAGGAAGCAGTTCTGAGGTAAATTGTTTGTTCTCATCACACAGATCCAAGTTGGTAGGGATGATCTTTGATGGGCATGGATAAAGAGCCTTTTTCAGAGCAGTGGTTTTCCTCTGTGAGATAAACCTGTGCCTTCAAACTGTTCTATTAATACTGCAGAAAAGGTTTAGTTCCTTAGACTATTTCAGTAGCAATACTTTAATGACCATCAGGTAAGCTTGGCTGAGATTGTAAGATGCAAGTAAGCTTTAATAAGCATACTGTTAAAGAATTGCCAACATTGAAAGCCTTTCTGTTGTTGCCATGTAGAGAATACTTAACTAGATAATGTATAAGCTTTGGGTATTGAAATGCATATGACAGTATTTGTAATAAAGGACAGGATTACATTATTTTAAGACGCTCATTACACTTGGAAACTTCCAGTCATCTCTGCAGGCTTTACCCGTAAACTAAACAGAATGCCAATCGTGTGGTCCATAACCTGTACAGTAATCCTTTTAAGCAATGTATCTTGAGCTTATTTCTTGTTTGCTTTTCATTTTTTACTTTGATCATGTTTTCCCCATGAAACAAATAGATAGTTGTCAGGCAGCAGGTCTTTTCTTGGATAAGGAACATGTTTACAAGTGGGGTCATCAGAGATTTCTACTTTCAGCATGTTACTTGGTACTTTAATAAAGGTGAATATAAATTATAATTAGAACAGCAGTGCAAGAAGTGGTTTGAGTTGAGTGCTGCTTGTTTTTCTTGTACTTGATTTTGACTGGCATTGTACCAGACAAATACCATGTGTGGTACAAATTGACACTTCAAGGCAAAGTTTTAAATGTTTTTAACTATGTAATGACAACTTTATCCTTATTGGTTATACTTCTAATTGGTTTCAATTAATTAGAATATAAATTAGGAAGGTTGTGACTTCATTTTTTATCTGACAAAGTTGAAGACGAAAACGTGATTACACATTGTAAAAGTTATTTGTGTTGGGTCTGTTATTAAAGCTGTTCGTGTTACTCCAAATCGACTCGAGGTGCTTTTCTACAAGTTTACGAGTTAATAATAGCTCCCAACTTGCAATCGTCTGTGATTTTTTGTCAGCCAGAGTCCCTTCGTGTTGGCCTGGACTTCAGAGAAACAGATACCAAACAGGAGAGGACCCAGGACCGAACCCTGTGGGACTCCACTCGTGACTGGTTGGCAGTCTGACTTGGAGTCAGCTACTTTCACACTGTGGGTTCTACCTGTGAGCCAGTTTGCAACCCACCTAGTGATATAGGGGTTGATGCCTAGCTTAGTGAGTTTTTCCATGATTCCTGAGTGGGGAATGGTATCACAGGCCTTGTTCAAATCAAGATAGGCTGTATGAACCACCTTGCCTTCATCCTCAGCTCTGGTGATTGACTCAAAGAAGTTGACAAAGTTGAGCAGGCATGAACTACCCTTCACAAAACCAAACTGTGTGGGATCCAGAGTTTGGAGATTCCCTATATCTTTCTTTATTAGGTCCATGATTATGCATTCCATAGCTTTGATAGTTCCCAGGGTCTGTAGTCACTCCTCCTTTGTGAAGAAGAATGACTGTAGCAGTGCGCCATCTGGTAGGGACAAAGCCTGAGGTGAGGATGTGATTGAACAGGGCACACAGGTGAGGTGCCAGTTCACTCTGTAGTTCATGTAGAACACAGCCAGGGATATTGTCAGGTGCATAGAAGCTATATTCTTGGCCTTGGACAGTGCTGTTTTAACCTGTGCAGCAGTAATACTGGGTGCCTGGCAATCTACTAGTATTGTGACAGGTCCCTTTTAGGGGGAGAGAGGGGTAAAGTTGGCACTGAATCTGTCGGCCAGTATATTGGCAATATATGTTGGCTTGATATAGGAGGTACCATTCTGCAGTAGCTCAGAAAATCTGGTTATTGCCATGGAGATTCTTTACATAACTATAGAAGGCCTTGTCATTTTTATTTACTATCTGCTGCAATTCTATTTTCATAGCTAGCTTTAGAGGATTTGATGAGGGATCTCAACTTTTTGTTGAGTCTGATAAGGGAATTTTTCCAGTCTTGGGACTTCACCATATTCCACATCAGTTTCCTCCTTCTGTTGTAGAGTTTGTTTATGGCAGAGGACCACCAGATTGGCTTCCTTTTTTGGAGGAGAGTGTCTTGGTTCTGTTGGGTATGGCAAGATCCATGCATTTGTGTATGTGTTCGTACAGTGCATTGGTGTATGATTCAGCAGTCATGCAACTGATCTCCATTTGCTTGGGTGCCATGAAGTTAGCCACCCCTGTTTTTAGGAGCCCAAAGTTAGCTTTGAAGATGTTTTTCATGGTGGTTACCTTTGCGGCGGGGGGGGGGTGGATTTCCAAGGTGATTAGTTTGTGGTCAGATCTAACCAGGGAGGAGTTGACTATTGATGTAGAGCAATGGTCGCCCATGTTAATAATGACCAGGTCAAGGATGTTGCTACCTCTAGTGGGAATAAGAACAAGCTGGTCCAGGACATTGGAATTAATGAATTCCAGGAAACTTTGGACAAGTGTATTGGTACAAAGTAGTTTTCACAGTTAATGGAGAGGTAGTTGAAGTCGTCCAGTATGAGAGTGTTAGTTTGGACCCTAATATTCACCAGGGAGCTTAGGAACATGGAGTGCGAGTCTTGGGACACGGTTGGGGACTTACAGCAGGCTACGACCTGAATTACTGTCTTACCCAATGTTAGCCGCACCTGAAGTATCTCAGATGAGTTATGTTGGGCTACTAGTCTGGAGGTGTGCGCATCCTTTATGAAAATGGAAAAACCACCGCATTTGGAGCTTCGGTCCAAGTTCTGGGGCCGAAAGGTATGGAATGAGTTATAGCCTGGTAGTGTAGGGGTCTTTCTGTTGCCTTGAACCGGGTCTCTGTTACTGCACAAATGTTGATGTTCTCCATTTCAAGGAGTGCTTCAAACTAGTGAATTTTGAGATTTAGACTTCTAGCATTGAGCAGCATGACCCTAAGATTGCATTTGTTTCTAGCTGTTAGGGTGGTAATTTGGTCTTTGGAACACCACCTAAAATAGGCACTATAGGGGTTTCAAGAGCCTTGGCCAGTATCTGGAAACCCAGGAGTGGCAGATGCAGGCCATCTCTGGCAAAGCATCGAGGTCTGTCAATCATGTCATCCCAGGCAGACAGATACTGGATCCCCTTAGAATGACACCAGAAACTTAACCAATTGTTGAAATCAGTAATTTTCTGTTTGTACTGTGGTATCATTCTAGGTGATGGTAGGATGCTGCTCAGAGCTAGGGTCATACTCACCTGGGCTACATAATCCGAGAGCTCCTCCATGTCTCTTTTCATGTAGTCCAGGGAGGTACATCTCAGGTCATTTTTACCCACATGTACAATGACAGAGTCATATTTGTAGCTGTTCTTGAGGGACCTGAGTATGTGCATTTTGTGGCAGATCCTGGCGCCTGACAGTCAGCTGACTGTTACTTTCTCCTTATTCAAACTAGTGAGTGGGACATCAGTGTGCCTCACTATTGAGTCACCTATGACTAGTGTATTGGGCATGCTGTTTTGCCTTAGGGGCTTTGGTTGAGTGGCACACTGTTTAGGAGAGTTATGTGTCTCGTGATTAGTGTTGTTTTGTGGTGGTTGAGTGCATTTCTGCCTTGGAGGTCTCTGCTGTTTGGGTAGATTTTTATTGAGAGCCTCCGCGAAGGTGGGTGTGTGGTTTGTTTTTATGTGAAAGCAATGCTGGTGTGTGTTCTGGAGGCCTATGTGTTCCATGTGGTGCGGTGCAAGTGTTGACCTTCTCCTCTTAACCAGCTATTCCAGTCTTGGCTGGAGAGTGCAAAGCTTCCATTTTGGATATATAAGTGCATCTTTCGCAAGTCTGAGTGTTGGAAGGTAAGAGGAAAGGATTGTCAGTGTACATGAGGCAGTTGCTACATTGCCTCAGGATGCCCAAGTTCACCAGGTTAATAGGAGAATGCACAGGGAACTGACCTTATACATGCCTGGAGAGGTGGGCATTAATAATAAGTACTGGAATGAGTGAAAATTAATGAGCAGTTTCATTTTCTTCTTACATGCTATGCTATCACAAGATGATTACACCTACAAGAAAAGTGTCAACTAAAAGACTGTTAGGGGTGTTATAAAACTTCAAGGCTAGATCATTTCCTAGAACAGGATGTAATACACTGGTCATAAGTGACAGACAAGTTACAAACTCTTACCCTGACTGTGAGCAATCTTAATCAGCAGGTTTACACATGCTAGGACCCTCAGATCTAAAGATACTTTTATTTTTATTGTTATTTTGCATTTGTTTACCAGGGTAGTGTATTGATCATAACTGACCATTTGCAACTCTTTCAGCTAGCTATCATACAATGTGCTAGCTATCTTTATGCTAAAGTCATTAGTACTACCTTTCCCAAATTATGGAACAAACTGCCCAGGGAAATTCAAGACTGATCCTCTTAAAAACAAAATTAAAATGGCATTTTAAATATAGCAAAGTAGATGCCTCCATGAGATGTTAAGGTACCCCTCTAACACATTGCATTTCTGAAGTCACGCTGCAATGATCAAAGCTAAAAGGTATGATCACAAAACTGAGATCACTCACATAAAGTTTGAAGCTCAAGACTCACTCTAACACTTTCTGAATGTTTTTCTGTGAGGGATTTAGCCCACTGCACCTCTCCATATGTGGTGCTGTGCCCCAATACTTTTGTTACTCACATATACCAATACTGAGAGTGGTATAGAAGAGGAATTCTCTGAGATAGTGCAAACCACAGTGACACACACTTTTGTGATCATAATTCACACTATTGATCACTAGTGACTCAGATTTCTGCCTGGCACCCCTTATAGAACTGTAGTATCTGTAAACCATTAGTTCCTTAGTCAGAGCCGTACTAACCACTTGAATTGTTCACTGCCCATTGTGAATAATTGTGTTGTGTTAGTAGTAATGTGTTTATTGTGTCTGTCCATATGTTCAATTAGCTGACATTGCACATTCTATTTACATGCTGCATATTAACATTTATGTATAAACCATATGTAAGCATTGTCTGTTAATTATAACATATTAGTCTAATTTGTCACTCAATACCTTTCATCCAAAACTAATATTTTCTCCATATTTTGGAACGTCTACTACCACCAACTTCATCTTACTCATGGTTTGACATGTAGACAGAGTCTAGATCTATAATGCTTTTTATCACATGCTTTGAGTTGACTGGCTGTGGTATACTTGATTTGTCGGTTCATATATTATTGCACTATCTATTATTGAGCAGTCCGTGTTACTTACTGCCTTGCATTTGCCTGCACAGAATATGGTACACATTATATCTGTGTTTGTTCAAATGTTTACATGTTACTTACGAGCCACAGCTGGTCTTGGTGCAGTTCCTCCAAAAAGAGAAAAAGGTCTTCTGATTTCATTTCCATGGCTCATCAGCCAAATAAAACATAAAAAAAGGAAAGGGGTTCTTCTTTCAGTAATTGTAGCAAGCTGCGTGTTACAAATATAACAAAACGTTTGCTACATTCAAAAGTGATGCCAGAATTGATAGATGTAGATCAACGTGGTTTTGTAGAGAGAAGGCAAACATTTGACAACATTAACAGAACATTGATGATCTAGAGAGAAGCAGAATGTAAGAGAATACTACTGTTGTTGGTGGGTGCAGAGAAAGCATTTCACAGAGAAGCTGTGACTTTATGGAAGCATTTGCATTCTCTGATAAAATTATAAGGTTTATTACAAGGATATGTGAGGTATCGGAGGTGAAAATCAAAGTGAGTGGCTTCCTCTCTGATAATTTCTGCTTAAACAGAGGAACCAGGTAGGGGTCAGGGGTGTCCTCTTTCCCCTTTGTTATTTGCATTATATTTAGAACCACTGGCAAAGAAAATAAGACACTCAAAAATTCAAGGGTATAACTGATAGGGTAGTCAAGAAAAGCTGGCTCTGTTTGTAGATGATATTATTTTATACCTGATAAAACCAGAAAAGGACATTTCAGTGTTGTGGAACATTTTGAAACAGTTTCAAATCTTTTAGGGATTCAAAATTAATGAAGCTAAAAGAAAGCCAATAGCTGTAAATTATGTACCCACACACAAATTGGTTCAGCAGTATCCATATTTATGGGGACATGGTAAAATGAAGTACGTAGGAGTATGGATTAAAAATTATTCCAGTGTGGCAGCTAAAGATATGTGGGAAGAAACTAAACAAAAGATAATACAAAAACTGAGAAAATGGAAGCTCTGTTACATGGATATCGATAATAAATACAAGCAGTTAAAATGTTTATAGTCCCTTTAGTCTTATACACAGGTCAGGCATATTTTTATCAACCAGAGGAGAAGATGTTAATAAAGACCTGAAGAATTTTATCTGGGAGGGGAATACAGCAAGAGTCAAGTGGGATAAACTGATTCTTCCACTAAAACAAGGTGGATTGGGATTACCAGATTTTAAATGGTATTTCAGAGCTACACAGTTAAGGCTCCTACACATAGCACAAGCAGAAACCTATAATTCAAAGTGGAAAGGGATGATGATGAAACAAGGAGAAGCTTAAGAAACAAGGAGAGACTGGGATTTTGAATGCAAATCCTTAAGGAGAATAACAATAATCATACAGAATATTATATTCATAAAATAGCAGAAAGTATTCTAAAAACTAAGCTAAAACAGGAAAGGAGAAAGACATTCTGCCAACAGGGATACAGACAATAAGCACGAGGAAGCTGGAATTTATTGGAGAAAACTGGAAAATGACCCAACCTACTGTGAGCAAATAACTAGAGAGGGAAAGGTGATAGAATGAGAAGATGCCAAGAATTTATTTGGACTGCAGGTTAAAGATTGCCTTCCCTATCAAGGATTGATCAGAGAGAGAATATAGGCAAATAGAAAGAGAGGGGTACTAAATGAAAGACCGGCACTGGTAGAGTTTTTTAGTAGAATCTAGAATAGAAGCTGCTGTTAAAAAATAAATAATTAGTAGAGCATATAAAATATTGCATGATAACTATAAGAATCAATCAGAGGAGATTAGAAAGGACTGGGAAGAGAGACTGAATAAGCAGTTCACAAAGAAACAATGGGGGATATATGTGTGTCTCCCAAATATGCAACAAAATCTAGAAGATTTAAGATTTTTGCTTGGAAATGTTTACATAGGTATTTTTATACCACAAGTAAACCCCAGAGAATTTTCATCAAGTACACAACAAATGTTGGATGTGTAATGGTGAAGAAAGAGGTAATTGGGAACATATTTTCTGAGAGTGTAATGAGTTGGCAGACTTTATTTAAAGATTCCATGCAGACGACTCTATAAGAGATATTAGGTGAGCAAATTGGTGTATTTAGGGAAATTTTAAACTGCCTTCATCCCTACTTGCTGCTGCGCATCTACTCTCATGCGAACATCCGACTGTTTAATCCCTAGCGGACCTTAACCCGACAACATCGCCTGGCCACAAAAGCAACTCTGTGGTGTGGACCCAACTGAAACCCTGCTAATTACAACCATCGGTCATGCAGCTACCAAATAAGATAACAGAATCCCACTAAACCCTAGCAGACCTTAACCCTGCAACATCACCTGGCCACAAAAGCAACTATATGGTGTGGACCCAAATGAAACCCTGCTAATTACGACCATCGGCCCTGCAGTTACAAAATAAGATAACAGAATCCCACTAAATCCTAGTGGACCTTAACCCTGCAACATCACCTGGCCACAAAAGCAACTTTGTGGTGTGGACCCAACTGAAACCCTGCTAATTATGACCATCGGTCCAGCAGCTACCAAATAAGATAACAGAATCCCTCTAAAGTATGTGTCCTAGTGCCTAACTAGTACATGATACAGTAGCCCTTCTTAGCTACAGCATCCTGTTTATCTCATAAATAGTGTTACAACAAAAACAGTGTTTTCTGCACGTGTGCTTCATGAAAGGATGCCAGCAACCCCAATCTTTCTCCTCCTTGACTACCCCCACTCCTCTCACTTTTCTGTACCCACTTTAGTTCCCCATACCTCACTCTTGACTACATCTTCTGTTGTCTCTCTCACTTTACCTTTGCCTGCAGTCCTGCCCTGCTCCATAGTCTGTTGCCTTTCTCTTGCTACTCTCCACTCTCCTGCCCTCTACTCATGGTCTTTGCCCTACTCTTGCTGCTTGTAAACACCTGTCTCTCTTTCAAGCCCTACACATCTGCTAACTTCAACTCTCCAACTCAGGTATTTTCCTCTAATACAATCCTATCAGTGCAACTGAGGTTAGCATTCTCCTGAAAGTGCCATCTGTACTTAATCCTTGTGTCGGTTTGTCCATTCTTTGCTTCCTTTCTATCTTTTCTCTCTGTAGCTAGTTCTTTTCTTTTTTCTCTCCTCCTTACTGATTATTTCCCGGGCTATTTTACAACCTGGGTATTAGCCCCGCTACGTTTGCCCTTGCTACACTCTGGCTCACTTTGCTCCCCTACCCTACCCCATTCCCACCCACCCCATTATAATTTCCTTTATACAATCCATTCCCTCCCCTTCCTCCCTCACCACCCACTAACAATCAACTTCCTGTCTTACCTGCAATTGTCTCACTTCCTATTCCCACCCTTTCCTCCATTCATGCTCTAAGTCTTCTATTACAATCTCTACACACTCACTTCCCTTTCCTAAAAGCCATCCTCCTTCCCCCTTAGCCAGATTTATAATGCACTACCTAATCATCCCCACCTCTTTTCTCTTTCTTCTAGCTAACATAACCTCATACCACATCCACCTTCCTTCCCCACTGCCAAACTCTCCCACCTCCTTCATCCTTGACACACTACCCTCACCTTCTTTTTTTCTATCTCCCCAGCCCTATATAACTTCCCCTACATGTCTCCAGAAACTGACCAGACTCAAAATGCTTCCTCCTTCCCATGCATCTAAACACAAGTTCTATAAATTAGATCTACCTATAATTTTACTCTCCCTATACAGAAATAACTTACTTTTATTTGGGGATATCCAACATAACCCTGGCCCCTCCCCCTCTTTAACAAAACACACCTCTCCCTTATCCTTTTCCTCCCCCTCTACTCCTACTGCCTCTGTCCACCATCAGTCTAACATACATATATCACCCACATCCAAACACCTTGCCATATACTCTCTAAATATTCAAAGCTTAACAAACAAAATTACTGAGTTCCATGCCTGGATAGCCCATATAACCCCTCACATCCTCTACCTATCTGAAACTTGGCTTAAGCCACACATCTCTAACAATGAAATCCTCCCACCAGGATATAACATCTGCCATGCAGAAAGACTGCAGAAAAAAAGGGGGTGGTGTAGCCATCCTACACAGTAATAGTCTCAACTTCACACCTTTTACTGCCCCCATCCCTGACTTTCAACCAGCTGAATTCATTATCGATAACTAAGTTCAAACCCTGCTCACCATCTACAGATAATCTACCCCCCCCCACTTTCCTCAAACTAGCTGCTGACTCTATATCTTACCCAGTGTCTATCTTTATTAATAGGTCCATTCAAGAATCTACAATACATACTCTCTGGAAATCCTTTTTCACTATTCCCCTACACAAAGGGGTAACTCCACTGATCCATCTAATTACCATCCCATAGCCATCCTCTCCCCCCTCTCCAAAATATTTGAAAAATGCATCCACTCACAACTGCTAAAATACCTACTCCAACAAAAATCTTCTCACCCCTACCTAACACGGTTTTCGTCCCCAACATAGTACAAGTACTGCCCTCCTATCCTTTACCAATACCATTGCAGAAGCCCTAGATAACAATAAATTTATCTCATGCCTCTTCCTAGACATTTCCAAAGCTTTTGATACTGTCTTCCTTCCTCTGCTGCTAACTAAACTTGCTAGTCTCAATCTATCTGCTTTTACCCTTATCTGGTTCTCCAGTTACTTATCCTCCAGGCAGCAGTCTGTCAAATGGCTCTCTTCCACTTCTCTATTCCTATCTGTCACAACAGGAGTACCCCAAAGCTCCATCCTAGGTCCTCTCCTCTTTAACATCTTCACTATTGACTTACACACATCATGCAAACAATCCTCCCTCATCCAATACACAGATGATTCTACCCTCATTTCCATCTCTGACAACATCTCTGAGCTCCATACTCTCTCTCAACATATTTTCTCATCTACTGAACAGTGGCTCTCTGAAAACCTACTCATCCTTAACCCCCAAAAAAACAAACTCCTACTATTTCTCCCCGTTCACATACTCACCACAAATCTTCCTTCTATATCATCTCCTCAAATAACACAATTATTAAACCTGTTGCTCACCCCGCGGTAGTGGTGCTGTGGTAGCATTGTCGCCTCACAGCAAGACGTTGTCCCGTTCGATTCTCAGCTAGAGCATCTTCTGTGTGGAGGCATGCGTGAATGGGCATGCCTTCGTTGAAGGTTGTGCATCAGGGCTGGTAACTCGGCATGTAAAAATCCACTACCAAACATTAGCGGACCAGATTTCCGCTGTGGCGACTCCTAACCGGGATAAGCCGAAAGACACAACAACATTAAACCTGTTGCTCATACTAAACTTTTAGGAGTCATCATAGACGATGAATTCAGATTTAATACATGCCTCCTCCAATGTATAAAAAAGACTAACCAGAAACTTGGAATGCTTTATCGTAACAAGAAATTTCTAACTCCAAATGCTAGGCTCTCCCTTGCTCAAGCCTACCTCCTACCCTCCCTTCTGTATGCTGCCCCTATATTCACCAATATCTAAGCCACAACTTTAAACAAACTCCAACAAACTTATCATAAGATAGCTAGATTCATAACAGACTCTCCTTACAAATCCCACCACTGTCTACTCCTAGCAACCCTAAAATGGCTAGAATTCCCCCACACTTTGTTACTTTCACAACTACAAATGCTATATTTCATTCTCTACAAACCTTCATCTTGCCCAGCTCTTTCTTCCCTCATTTCCATCTACACACCGTCTCGCACTCTCTGTACCTCTAATCAGCAACTTCTTAACACCTACCAGCCAAAAAAAGCAGTGGGCAAACTCTTATATAAATACTCAATAGCCCAAAACTGGAACAAACTTCCTTTTGAAATAAGCGTCACCATTCACCCAGCACACTTTAAGGAGAAACTAAAACTCCATCTGCTCAACACCAGAATCTGCCCTTGCACAGCCCCAACCTAACCTTATCTCTCCCTACAAGGGCTATCCCCTCCTCACTATCCTCCATCACCTCAATAATGTGATCCCTCAGCTAAGGGTTACAAACTGAACTGAAATCTCTCATCTGATCAATTAATCTGCATGTAAATATGTACAAAATCTTTAATCTGTAAACATATACTTTACATAATGTAAATAGTTTGTATGTTTTCACCCGTATCTGTAATGATCTTGTACTATTTTTTTTTTCTTTTTTTCATATCTCATCATATGTCAATTGAAATTGTTACCTTTTTATATCTGTATATATCTGTATTGGAGCTTTTCTCCATGGGTCTCCACTGAAAATGAGCCAAAAACCCAGCTGGACCAACCCGGTTAACAAATGTCAATAAATAAATCAATAAAAATAACTTATTTTTCTTAGCTATGATACAGAATCAAATTGCCTAGACATAGTAACAGAGATAAAACAACTGGAATTGGGATCTTTAGAAAATGGTAGGAGCAAATTACATAGAAATAAAGGGGAATTGTGGTAACAATACATACAGAGGAGGACTGAGGTTTAAGAGAAGGCAGGATCTGAATGAGCTATGTAGTGTTTTTCTGAAAATGATTGGGTAGATTATAGGTGATGTATAATGCCTGCAACTAAAATTATGTCAATATGGTTTGTTTTCATTTATATAAATATATGAGTGCCTATGACATAAGTGATAATAAAGATGTTTCTTGTTTAAAAAAAGGTTGCTAAATTAATTCTGCACATCACACAAAGAGTGCTGAATCCATACCGCTTAAGCCCAGACTTTTTTAAATGAGTTCAAAATATCAAATATATTATGATGACTGATATGTCCTCCCTTCCCAGCACCTCACTTTCATGCTGGAAAAAATTTTTTCATTAATGAGGGTTATGCTACTCAAAGCCAGGAGTTTAAATCTCAAAATGTATGCGCTCAAAGCACTCCTCAGTATGGAGAACGTTGACATCTGTGCAGTAACTGAAACCTGATTCAAGACTCCAGAGAGCACCCCAGCACTACCAGGCTACAACTCATTCCACATGTTTCGGACACAGAACATGGACCGAAACACAAAAGGAGGGGGTGTATCCATATTCATCAAGAATACCCTCACTTCCAGGTTAGTGGCGCAGCATGATACCTCTGAGATCATCCATGTGCAACTAACATCGGGCAAATCTGCAATGCAAATTGTGGCCTGCTCCAGATCACCCTCCATGATCCAGGACCACCACTCCACCTTTCTGGAGACACTGGAAAACATGAAGGTCCTACCAAACACCCTGATATTGGGCAATTTCAATTACCCTACCATTCACTGGGAAAACTACTCAAGTACAAATTCCCAGGCCCAACACTTCCTGGAATTCATCAACTCGAATGCCCTGGATTCGCTGGAAAACTCCCCTACCAGAGGTGAAAACATATTGGATCTGGTCATCACCAACATGGGAGACAGGTGTTCCTCACTGGAGGTAGACCTGTCACTGGTTAGATCAGACCATAAACTAATCACTCTGGATGTCAACACCCCACCACCACCCCCAACTAAGGAAACCACAGTAAAAAACTTTTCTAAAGCAAACTTCACCTTACTTAAGACAAAGGTGGTAAGTTTCACAGCCCCCACGCTAAAGAATAATGCTGCCCAAGATGCAGAAACCTTTACAAATGCACTCTATGAGCACCTACAAGGATGCATGGATCATGCTATCCCTAGCAAAACCAAGACTCACTCCTCTAAGAGAAGGAAACCAGTTTGGTGGACCCCTGCAATAAACAGGCTATACAATAGAAGGAGGAAACTAGTTCAGAAAAAAAGCAAATCCCAAGAAGGAAAGACATCCCTGATCAGTATCAGTAAGAAACTGAGGTCCATCATGAAATCATCCAAGGCTAACTTTGAAAGAAAAATAGCCAAGGATTAAAAAGATAACCACAAAGCCTTCTTTAGCTATGTTAAGAATCTAAGTGGCAACTCACAGATATGCACTTAACTAGTGCAAAATAGCACAAAATATTCTGAACCTACTGATATTGCCAACATCCTGGCAGATAGATTCAGTGCAAACTTCACCCCCCTCTCACCTCCAAAAGGGCCCACAACAATACCAGAAAAGTGTACTGTCCCAAAAATCACAGACGCACAGGTGAAAACAGCCCTTTCAAAAGCCATAAACACAGTGTCAATGGGACCAGATGGTGTCCCAGGCTGCATCTTGCATGAATTACAGAACAAAGTAACCACCTCAGTGCCTCCACAGGCTACATGCCCATAGAATATCGCACAGCAAAGGTTATTCCTCTCCACAAAGGAGGGGCCACAACTGATCCTGGTAACTATCACTCCATAAGCCTGACTAGCCTGGTCTGCAAGGCTATGGAGTGCATCATCATGAAACTCATTAACAAAGACATTGGGAACCTCCAAACACTTGACCTGACCCAGTTCAGCTTTGTTAAGGGCAAATCATGCCTACTAAACCTGATTGACTTCTTTGAGAGAGTCACCAAGGCCATAGATGAGGGAAAGGTGGTTCACACAGCCTATCTTGACCTCACCAAGACTTTTGACACCATTCCCCACTCGTGTATTACAGAAAAACTCACCAGGCTGAACATAAACCCCTACGTCACGAGATGGGTTGTCAACTGGCTTATAGACAGAACTCACACGGTAAGAATAGTGGACTCCAAGTCCAATTCTAAACCAGTTACAAGTGGTGTCCTGCAAGGCTTGGTCCTGGGACCCCTACTGTTCGGCATATACTTCTCAGAAGTACAGACAAACACAGGAGGACTATGGCTAACCAAGTTCATTGATGACTGCAAACTGGGAGCCATAATTGACACTCCGGCCGACACGGATATCCTCCAAAAGGGCCTTAATGAGACAGGCACCTGGTGTCATAGTCATGGCCTCAAGCTAAATGTCAAAAAATGCATAGTCATCCCATTTGGGAAAAACAAAACACCCACGAATTACCACATAAGTAGCAGCCCCCTTAATACAGAAGAGGTAATAAGAGATCTAGGGACCTAGGTAGATAGTAATCTCTCCTTTGACAATCATATTGCCAAAGTAGTTAGGAAATCCTTCTATTTGGCCCATCTAATTACTAAAGGGTTCACATCTAGAAATAAAGAGGTTATAGTGCCCCTCTGCTCGTCACTCATCAGACCCATCATAGAGTACAATGCCCCATTTGGGATGTACCTCACAAGACACTTCCAACAGCTGGAAAGACCACAAAATGTCCTATGCAGCCCAACTGAAAAAACTCCTGCTGTACTCAGTGGCATATCGCTTACTCAGAGGTGATCTCTGCCTGACTTACAAAGCCATGTCCAACTCAGAATTGATGGGCATGTTCCACCTAAAGAAATCCAAGTCACTGAGAGCCACGTGCTCCAGTGAGCTAAACCTCGCCACAACAATAAATAGAATATGTTGGAAGGATGGATTCCTGTCACAGAGACTCCTCATGCTTTGGAACAAAATCCCAAATTACATCAGGCAGAGTCCCTCACTAAATCTCTTCAAGAGAAACCTTGACGAGTGGATGAAAATACACCCCTGGGATCACTTCATTGGCTCTGCTTGACAGAGGATCAGTTAATTAATCAATGGGGTGGTGAAAGCTGACACACTCTGGCTAGGCTTATAAATGCCCTTGGGCAGATAGCCTAGTACCTACCTATGAACCTATGAGCCTATCAAACCTTCAACATTTTTATATTGTTTAAATAAGAAACACCATTTCTCTAAATGAAACATTAAAATCTTTTCCAAAGACTGGTTCCAAACCTAAAGTAATTAAAGTAGGATGCATTTGTAGTTTTATAAAGGAGAACTACCCTGAAATTACACACACAGACAAGAACAAGATGCGCTTCTAGGTTTCTTGTTTGTTTAGGTAAAACAAGGTTATTTCTTAGCTTTCCCTTAACTGTGTCCCATTCTTTGTAGACTGAAGACAGAGGAGCCTAGAGGAATGTCTTCATGCTCACAAGTGCATTAAATCATATTAACATTTTGTAGAGCTTTGTTTTCCTGTATCCTACAGGAATTCTTGACATAGGGTGCATACACTAGGCTGTTGTATACTGAGTGACATTAAGCTGCATTCTTTAAAGAAATGTTACAGTATATTCCTGTATACCGATATGTGTTATAGCAATAACCCACGCCTGGGTGTGGGAAATGCTGGATTTACCCATGGTTGGTGTGGTTTGGTCCCGAGGGCAAAGCCCGAGGGACCAAACAAAGCCAACCGTGGGTAACTCCAGCATTACCCACACCCAGAAGTGGGTTATTGCTATGATACAATGACATTATTTAAGAAAAAAAATAATTACTTTTCTTAAATAATGGCATTGTATAATGCCTGCTTGCTGCCCTTCCGCAGCTGTCTGGTATTCCGTGGAAGTTCTGATGTACTGCGCATGCCTACGCAGTACATCAGAGCTGTGGGCAAAAGCAATGAAGAAAGCAAGATCTCCATTGCTTTTTACTGTTTCGCTATGTTAAATGGGTTTAACATAGTGAGACAGCTTTAAAAAAAGCAACA
Organism: Protopterus annectens; assembly: GCF_019279795.1. Taxonomy (NCBI): domain Eukaryota; kingdom Metazoa; phylum Chordata; order Ceratodontiformes; family Protopteridae; genus Protopterus; species Protopterus annectens. Next base: position 1,039,652,466 of record NC_056728.1, on the reverse strand, counting down.
AAGAATCTCCGTTGCTTATTTTAAAGCTGTCTCGCTATGTTAAACCCACTTAACATAGCGAGACAGTTTTAAAAAAAGCAACAGAGAAAGCAAGATCTCCGTTGCTTTTTACAAACTGTTTTGCTATGTTAAATGGGTTTAACATAGCGAGACAGCTTTAAAATAAGCAACGGAGATCTCCGTTGCTTATTTTAAAGCTGTCTCGCTATGTTAAACCCATTTAACATAGTGAGACAGGTTTAAAAAAAAAAGCAACGGAGAAAGCAAGATCTCTGTTGCTTTTTACTAATAGAGCTATGTTAAAGGAGTTTAACATAGCGAGACAGCTTTTAAAAAAGCAACGGTGATCTCCATTGCTTTTTTTAAACCTGTGCCACTATGTTAAACTCCTTTAACATAGCAAGACAGTGTTTTAAAAAAGACTTACACTAATGGAAAAAGTCCGGGCGACCGGACCTTTTTCCATTAGTATAAGTCGATTTACAACGTGCACGCTGGCCAATCTGCGTGCACATTTTGGAATATTAATGGGGGGGTCATGGTATAATTGTGTATAATGCACTGAGAGAGTAAGAACAAAGAAGGAAAATAATTCACAGACCTACTCTTATTAGCCCAATGACTGTTGACTACATACTTTTTATTTGCTACCAGTATATCTGACATTTGCTCCAGTAGTGTCTGTGAGCCACTATACATAACGACTGACATTTTAGAGTTTTATGCTGCCTCGTCTGAGATGTCTGTTCATCTGTTTTGTGTTGTCAATGTCTACTGCATCCAAACATTGTAACCTAGTTACTCCAACTTATCTAAGTTCTTCCACAGAGCTGTTGGATGGACCTCTATAGCATATCACATGATGTCCATCTTCAGTCACTATGTAGACCATAAGGATTATATTTATTTACCTATTTTCAAACAGTTTCCATTACATCACACAGATCCATTGATTTCTGGATTAAATATCTCTTATTTTACCTTTGTGTCATTTTCATTTGAATGTGAATAGCTTGTTTCGGATTTAATTTGAAAAGTCTTAGGACCTGATGTTTATTCATAAGTGACTATTTTATTTGCAGTATTGTAAGTTGCAGTTGATGGTATATGTGTTTAGTGAGTAAGATTTGTTTAGTTGTAGATCTCTGTATAGCCTGTTTAAACCAGTTAGAGTATATTTGTATTGTTGGTGATGACCTTATTGCCTAAACAATGAATTCTGCATCATGTATTCACGTTTTTAAAGCATTAAATGTCAGTACAGATGGGGCTACAAATCATAGTAAAGTGGTATTTCCTGTGTCCTAGAACACAATAAATAGAATGCAAATAATTTGCATGCAGTTAGTGAGCTTGATAAAATTGTTTAAATTCTAATGTTACTGAGACAGTACTTATGTTAAAGTTTATTTTTCAATGAAGTTTACCAAATATTTGACTAAATGTGAGTGAGCCGAGAAAGACTGATCCAAGAATGTAAGTATAGAGAAGCATTACACTGTGTGTTGAGAGACAAGACCACCCATTTAATATTGCTGACAATATTCAAAAAAGTTTGTTGTTGCCTGCAAGACATGTAAACAGAAGAAATGTTAAGGCACATACTCTGGGATAAGGAAGGCAACAAAGTTAATTCATGCAACCACTGTTTTGGGAAACAACACATAACTGCTGATTGTAAATTCTAACAGGATAATTCCACAAATAGGAAAAACTTAGGCACATTCTGAGATGTTTTAGAAATAAGAGAAATAAACATTTTAAGAATGTATGTATTAAGAAGATTGCCTATTGTCCTCACAAAGTTTATATTAAGGAAAGGAGAATAGAGAATGCAGAGCACATGTTTTTTATGCAATGTGCAATGCCAAATATGGAGAAAGTAAGGACACACCGCATAGACAAACTAAAAACAAGATATGTACACTTTGAGATAGATTCAGGGAACAGTGTCACTACAATTAGTTGACTGAAATTCACAGAACTCACACAGTTTGACATCTGCTGGTACTCAGAAGCATAGCAAAGGTGGGGCAAAGATGCAGCTAATGTTGATCACTAGTACAGTATCAAGATGCATTTCTGTACAGGCTTTTCTAAATGCCGGTAAGGAAATAAATGTTGTCAGGACTGAAGCTCTTGTTTCCACACTTCATGCAGCAGCGGCCTTAGGTCAACTGGTGCCCTAGGCAAAAGGGCTCCACGGCGCCCCCCACCACACTACCTGGTACCCCCATCCTGGTCTAACTACATCAAATAAATACTAGAATAGTGCCCCTGCTAGACCGGCGCCCTAGGCGGCTGCCTAGTTGGCCTATGCCTAAGGCCGGCTATGACTTCATGTGTGGCATAACTTGTAACAAGCAGTTTGCTACATTAAAAGATGAACCTGATGCTCCTCAAGGGAGCAGACCGAGATAGCCGAGTGGCGCTGGGAGTTAAATGAGACAGCTAGGGCTCTTCTGGTACTATTTAAAAATATAAAGCAGAACCTATAAAAATCCAACTTTTAAATAAAGGTTTGACACCATCTAAAGGTTCTAAACAAGCTTACTATGAAGAAAATGGTGAAACAAATTTCATTTGAACTGCAAAGAAACACATATATTCTCAAGATTAAGCTTTAAAACAAAATAAATGCCTGTTAAACATGTGGCAATATTTCATGGCATTAAAGAGGAAGGCAATACTAGTTATCTTCCAGGAAATGTCAAAACTGTGTTCCTCTGATCCAGGTCATTTTATTATGCAACATATGCTAATCTAGCAGTAATCTAGAGTGGCAGAGAAGTATGCAAGGTGGTACAGGATATGTATGAGGGTAGTGTGACAGTGGTGAGGTCTGTGGTGGGAGTGATGGATGCATTTAAGGTGGAGGTGGGATTACATCAAGGATCAGCTCTGAGCCCTTTCTTATTTGCAATGGTGATAGACATATTGACAGACGAGATCAGACAGGAGTCCCTGTGGACTATGATGTTTGCAGATGATATTTTGATCTGTAGTGAGAGTAAGCAACAGGTTTAGGATACCCTGGAGAGGTGGAGATGTGCTCTAGAGAGGAGAGGAATGAAGTTCACCAGGACTAAGGCAGAATATATGTGTGTGAATGACAGGGAGGATAGAGGAGTGGTGAGGATGCAGGGAGTACAGTTTGTGAAAGTGGATGAGTTTAAATACTTCGGATCAACAGTTCAGAGGAATGTTGAGTGTGGAAGAGAGGTGAAGAAGAGAATACAGGCATGATGGAGTGGGTGGAGAAGAGTATCAGGAGTGATTTGTGACAGACAGGTACCAGTAAGAGTGAGAGGGAAAGTCTACAAGAGGGTAGTGAGACCAGCTATGTTATTTGGGTTGGAGACAGTGGCATTGACAAAAAGGCAGGAGTCAGAGCTGGATGTGGCAGAGATAAAGATGTTAAGATTTGCACTGGATGTGACGAGGATGGACAGCATTAGCAATAAGTATATCAGAGGGTCAGCTCAGGTTAGATGGTTTGGAGACAAAGCCAGGGAGGCGAGATTGTGTTGGTTTGAGGAGGGATGCTGAGTATATTGGGAAAAAGGATGCTAAGGACAGAGCTGCCAGATAAGAGGAAAAGAAGAATGCCTAAGATAAGGTTTATGGATGTGGTGAGAGAGGACATGCAGGTGGTTGGTGTGACAGAGCAAGATGCAGAGGACAGGAAGAAATGGAAACAGATGATCCACTGTGGCGACACCTAATGGGAACAGCCGAAAGAAAAAGAAGAAGGTCTGCTAATCTAGAAAAGGAAAAGACAAGCTGTACAAAGAATAAAGAAATATAATAGCTGAGGAATATTAAAAACAGAATGCTCTTTTAGTATCTAAACTGAAATTGATTTTGCTTGTGTCAGGATTATAAATTAATCTTTAATCAATTTCCTTTTTTGGCATACTAGCCCATGTTTGGATTACATTGCATTTTTATATTGCTGGCAGGGAACAAGAAACTTTTAAAATTAGATGCAAACCATGTTTATCAACAAACGATTGGGGATTATTAGTCTAAGAAATAAAAAAAACAATAAAAGAAGTATCAGGAACAGTGAAACCCCAGTGTCCAAAAACAATCTAAAAAAGAACAAGTGACCCTGGAAGAAACATAGCATAAAGGATTGAATATGAGGGGTATTCCTGACAAGCATAGGCTCAGACTGGATGAGATTTTTACCAGTGTCTTTGTATATGAAGGCAAACTTAAAGGTTTAAAAACTGAGAAATTGAATCGTGATTTTACTGATTTTCAAGCTGGTAATATTTTTATTTGGCCATTTCATCAGAATGATGGAGTTTCTGCTCAACAAAAGGCAGTACAAGCCACTGTTCTGGGTCATAATAGAGACATCATGAATATTCATGAAGGAATAGGAGGTGCTATCCACTCTGAGCATACTGCCATTTTAACTCCTCCCCCATAGTAGAAGCAAGTACGTCAGCCTCATCGTCAGATGTGAGGACGCCTAGTAGAGTTGGGAAAGAGAGTATGACGTCCTGTAGTGATAACGAACACCTAGGAACGAGACCCAAGGCTGCGACAACTTCAACTGGATCTAGTGTCCCTTTCCCACATTGTCAGCTCTGATAAAGGATTACAGTGCCAGGAGCGATCGGAAGAAGATGAAATTATTGTTAGAGAGGGAAACAATCGAAACTACATTAGTATTTAATCTCTCCAGTTTACAGTTAACTGAAGAACAGGTTAGTGTATTGAACCGTGGTTTGTCTTTCATACCCGGAACTAAAGCGAATATAACTGAAACCATTTTACAACTTAGATTATTTGCGAGGAATGTTATGCTTAGAACTATTTTCCCAGTTAATAACTTTTCCATTATGAGTTACAAGAAGCCTAGTGTTTTTTGTCCACCTACAACTCCTTCTGCTGAATTGTTTATTAATCAATGTGAAAAAGGCCTACTGGGGCCAGAAATTATACAAAACAAGGAATTATTTGTTAATTTAACAAATGCAGAAGTTGAAGCCTTGGTCTCACTAAAGGAAAATAATGGCATTCGACTACGTCCTGCTGACAGGGGGGTGGGATAGTGATTTTTGATAATGTTGTATATGAAACAAAAATGTATGAAATGTTATCTGATTGTAATGTGTATGTTGAATTACATGCTAGTTCTTTGACTAAGTGGATACAACATGTAATAGATGAGCTTTATGATTTTCTAATGAATCGATTAATTGGCATTGAACTATATGAATACTTTTCTGTAGAACATCCAGTTAGACCTGTAATCCATGGACTGCCTAAGATTCATAACGGTCTTTTAGATCCTCCTATAAGACCTATTGTATCTGGCACTGGTTGCCTTACTGAGCCTTTGTCTATTTTTGTAGAACATAAATTGAGGCAGGTTAATAATGTTCACACCATTTTGAGAGATACTCAACATTTTCTAGAGGAATTATTTGAATTTAGCTCTACTCATGACACATTTAGACGTCAATACTTTGTTTATGGTGATATCCAGTATAGAAGGGGTAGAAGCGGTTAGGTTATTTTTACACAAGTATAGTGATTTTTCTAAAGATTTGATTTTTGTTATTTGTACACTTTTAGATCTTATTTTAGAAAATTATGTTTTCATGTTTAAAGAACATATCTACTTACAAACGGTTGGCGTGGCTATGGGCACTTCATGTGCCAATACTATGCCAACCTTGTTATGACACAATGGGGATATGAATATGTCTTAAATCCACATCCTTTCCTGAAACATCTTAGATTTTTTAGATTTGTGGATGATGTTTTTCTTTAATGGGTTGGTAGTATATCTGAGTTGCAAGCTTTCATTACCTATCTTGAATCCACTACTGAATTTTTAAGGTTCACCATGAATGTGCATGATGAATATATAGATTTACTTGATGTCCATTTATATAAGGATAGAGAGGGAACCTTACGTACTTCCTTGTATAGGAAATCATGTAGAAGAAATACACTTCTACATCGTAACAGCATGCATCCTGGTTATGTTTTCAAAAATATTGCTTTGAATCAAGCGTATAGGATGTTTAGGTTGCATACTACTGAAGATGGGTTTCAGCAGGCACTTGGGACTTTAGAACATGATTTAATACGGCATGGTTATTCTTATAAATATATTGGGGTGGCTAATGATGTAGTAAAGAGCTTTAAAAAGAAAATAAGTTACTTGACCACTGTCCCTGCGAAAGGGTTCTCTCTCAGTCCCCCACTTGCTGAATCCTTGGCCATTGGCCGCATCTGCATTGAAGAAACCAGCCAAAAGGACTCAAGGGCTTTAAAAAGAAAATAAGTTACTTGACCACTATCCCTGCAAATGGGTTCTCTCTCAGTCCCCCACTTGCTGAATCCTTGACTATTGGCCGCATCTGCAGTGAAGAAACCAGCCACAAGGACTCAAGGGCTTTAAAAAGAAAATAAGTTACTGTAGGTGTCTAGCTACATTTCCCTCTTAGCCTGCTACTGTAGAAAGTACCTGGTCTAAAGCAGAAATAACTGGCTCTACCCACAGCTAGGGACAGCAGCTGCTCCCCCACCCCCATCAGCTGTAAATACATTCCCCAGTTAACTTTTTCTTTTTAGTTATCAGTAAACCAAGATAAAGCTCTAGGCAAAAAAGGTAACCCAGTAGATACACTGGAATTGCCCACTTGTAAAATACAGGCAAAAAGGTACTTAAACTGCCACTTTTTGTCTGCTTCAAACTAGGTATCTACCCAGAAAGGACACAGCTGAAATCAGGTCTATAGATTGTTTTTCCCTACTAGATTCTAATAACTCCTAACAATTTGGCTAGTTAGACACTTACCCTGCAATCTTTAGCCTTTGTCTGCTTCAAATTAGGTATCTACCCAGAAAGGACACAGCTGAAATAAGGTCTATAGATTATTTTTCCCTACTAGATTCTAATAACTCCTAACAATTTGGCTATTTAGACACTTACCCTGCAATCTTTAGCCTGGTGGGGGTTCTAGCCCTCTCCATTCGCTATGCTCACTTTGCTCCCCTCCCTGCCCCCTAGTTCCACCTGCCCCCAGTACCTCTACATTTATTCTTAGCCTTAACCTCACCCCTAATTACTACCAATTAGGCTACACTACTAGTCACCCCCTCCCCCTGCATCCAACACAATCATGCTACTACCTAATACAATAACTATCCTAACCTGCATAGTTCTAGCTCACATTACATCCTACCAAGGCTCCACAGTCACATGCCCAAACTACTTCCACTGTACTCTCTCAACACCCTCCCTCAAACATTTACACTATAACTACACAACCCCTGCCACCAAAAAAATCCTTTCAATACACACACTCCATTACCAAACACCTAACCCACTCAAAAATAAAATATCCCTAAGATACCATAAGCAATTTACTATGTATATAAAACATATCCTAAACACCCTCTATAAACTAGCCCTCACTGGAGACATCCATCCAAACCCTGGTCCTCCCAAATCCAACCCAACCATAAACCCTAATCCAAGCAAACCCCTCACAACTCAACTCCTAGCCAACAAGAAAACAACAGACCTACTTATAATGTCCCTAAACATTAGAAGCATATGCAATAAAATCCAAGAACTACATGCCAGCATAAGCATATATTCCCCAGATATTCTCTTCCTAACTGAAACCTGGCTCAAACCTCACATCAAAAGTGAGAAAATACTTTCACCTGAATACAACATCCTTCGCATAGACAGATTGTCCAAAAAAGGAGGTGGTGTAGCACTGATATTTAAACACCACCTCAATATTCAACTCCTGAACTTATCTGCCCCTCACCACAACAATGAAGAATCCTTTATGCCAATCTCAAACTAAACCCAAACAAAACAATCAATATCATAGGATGCTATTTCCCACCAGGGCAAAATATTACACCCCTAGAAAATCTCCTGAGTTGGGCTACTCTATCTCTACCTTAGGAAACCATCATTCTCGCCGACTTTAACATCAACTGGCTATAATGTAATAACAATCTCCCAACCATTCACCTTAATCTCCATGGATTCACTCAACTCATCCAATCCCCTACCCGAATCAACAGATACCCTAACAATCATACCTTACTTGACTGGATCCTAGTCAACAAAGCCCCTCATTCTTACCTAGAAGGCTGCTTACCTGACAGTCTTAGTGGCCACTCCCCCACTTTCCTAATTAGGCACCACACAAACAATCTCAAGCCCATTATCCACAGGCAAATACGGAACAAGTCCAAATCTACTCCAACTCCTTCATCTCCTCCCTGCAAAAAATTAACTGGTCACTACTAAAATACCTCAACCTAGATGAAGCTGTGCACTTCTTCAACAGTATCTTCCTCTCCATCTTAAACACCCATGCTCCTGTAAGAAATGCAAAAGTCAGATCCAGGTGTGCCCCATGGTCACAAAAGACCACCAGAACCCTAATGAAATCCAGAGATAAGGCCTGGGAGCACTGGCGACTAACAAAAAATAACTCTGATAGGCACTCATTCCTTGAACTTCGCAATAAAGCCAAAAAGCATATAAAATTAGACAAACCCCTCTACTATAAATCCACCCTAAACTCTACCAACCACAACCATAAGCAATTCTGGTCCACTATTAACACTATCCTCCACCAAGGGAAGGTTGACACCCCCCAGCCGTCCATTCCCCCCCTCCTCCAGCAGTATTGCTGAATCCTTCAACAAACACTTCACTGAAACTATAACATCTCTACACACTTCCCTACAAAAGTCCCCCCAACTCCTAACCCTAAACCCCCCACTCCTCTTTTCTTCTTGACCTCAGTACCTACCTCCAACATAAAAAGACTGTTGTCAAAACTTAAACCCACCAAACTCGCAGCTGACAACCGCCCCTCTGAATACTTGAAAACTTTTGCTGATACACTAGCCTACCCAATTTCAATTCTAATCAACCGTTCCATAACAGATGGCTATGTTCCCTCAATATGGAAAATATCCCACATCATTCCCCTCCACAAAGGCACCCCCTCTGACCTCTACAATTACCGCCCCATTGCTATCATCTCCCCTCTCTCCAAGATACTTGAAAAATGTATCAGCACCCAGGTCTCCAACTACCTCCTAGCTAATAATCTCCTCTCCAAAACCCAACATGGTTTCAGGCCATATCACAGCACTACCTCCACTCTGCTCTCCTTCACCAACTCTATACTTCATCACAAAAACAATGGCCTCTTCTCTACTGCCATATTTGTAGATCTCTCAAAGGCCTTTGATATGGTATCTCATGAGCTACTACTCTCTACTCTCCCCAACCTCTCCTTCTCACAATCAGCCTGCAACTGGTTCCACAGCTATCTACATGGATGCCAGCAATCAGTAATCTGGGATGATAACCTATCACCTTGCCTTCCAGTTACTCTCGGAGTTCCCCAAGGGTCTATCCTTGGCCCTCTGCTATTCTCACTTTTCACTAGCAACCTACAAACTGCCACCAGACAAGCATCTCTTATACAGTACGCAGATGACTCTACTCTCATCTGCTCTGCCCCCACTCTACCAGAACTACAACAAATCACAAAGGAATCATTCTCTTCTGTAGAAAGATGGCTATCCAATGCTCAACTCCTACTCAACCCAAGTAAGACAAAACTTCTCCTTTTCCAACCTTCCAAAGCCACCTAAAACACCCCCCACTTCAACATTCTCGCCAAAGACAATACCGTCATCTCTCCATCAGAACACACAAAATTATTCGGTGTGGAAATAGACAACAAACTTAGGTTTGACACCCACATATATCTCACAATAAAAAAAGTTCACAAGAAACTTGGTGCATTATATCGAAGCTACCAATTCCTAACCAAGGCGGCTAGAATCTCCATAGCCAATTCCCAGCTAATCTCCACCCTACTCTATGCATCCCCCATACTTACCAACCTTAGACAGACAGACCTTCACAAGCTGGATGCTTGTTACAACAAAATTGCTAAATTTGCCACTGGAACCTCCTACCGCAGCCACCATTGTATCTCCCTTAAAGAACTAAACTGGCTTGAACTCCCACAACTCCTTCACGTTAATCAACTCACCTTCGCTCATAAACCTATTAACCACCCCCTTAACATCCCTTCCCTTCAAACCCTATCACTCCACTAGGCTCCTAAAATCAAGCAACAAAAATCAACTCACTGTTATCAAACCCAAAAACTCAGCAGGAGAAGCCATATTTTCATGTACCATATCTAAACTTTGGAACAATCTTCCACCCTCTATAACTACTCTACCTTCCAGCAGCCTTTTCAAGACTGCGCTTAAATTCCACTTAAATTCGCACTGGCTTTGTCCTTGTTCTAATCCAGAGTAACAGCCCCCCCTAGACTTTTAACCCAACTATACTACCACCACTACTAACCACAGTCAGAATTAGCTAGTTGTCTTTACATACTTTAAAATCTTGTCTGACAACTTTGTTACTAATATTATAAACGACAAGAAACTATCTTAACTTGCAACATTTACTGTATATACTGTTGATAATCAATATCTTTTTATTGTATTAAAGCCAACAACCTGTAATGTTGTTTACTATTGCTGCAACTTTGTATCTCTATTTATCATGTACATGATGTGGAGCTTTCCTCCCCAGGCATCTGCTGAAAAAGGGCCTGCGTCCAGTCGGAATTTCCCAGTAAACAAATGTAAATAACTAAATAAATAAATAGATATACTTCAGCTAGACCATATTTTTCAGATAGACAAGGCACTTGCAATAGGAAAAAGAATAAAGAGGTAAATTTTGTTAGACCCGTTATCACATTTACCAGTGACGTGAATACGATATGTGATCTGATTCGGAAGGACTGGCCAATACCTACTTCTGATGATTCTATATCAAGTATTGTAGGCAGTTCACCTCATTTTTGCTTTAAGAATGGTATGTCTTTAAAAAGACAGCTTTGCTATGGTAGGAAGAAAGATGTTGTATCTTTATCTAATAGGAAAGCTACTTTTGCTTGCAGAAATTGTGCAGCCTGTCATTTTATTTCTACCTCTAAGGAATTTCATCCTCCTGTTACTAATTTTGTATTTAAGCCTAGATTCTATGCAGATTGCTCCACTAGAAATCTGGTCTATCTTGCTTTATGTAATAGATGTACTAGTTTCTATGTGGGGAAAACTTGTAGAACTTTAAGAAAGGGTTTACTTGAACACTTGGGCTATATTAGACATTGAGATCCCACAAGTGCCTTATTTAAACATGTTCATGATAATGTTGATCATTCTTTTAGTTTTTTTAGTTTTACAACATTTTAATGGCAATGATAGAGGGGGTGATTTGAATAATATTGTTGAGAAAGCAGAAACTAAATGGATAGTGCTATTGCAAGCACATAAATGCTCTGCGTTAAATGGGTATGTTCCCTTAAAGCCTTTGCTTAGGGAACGTAAATTGCTTCATTGACTGATTGATTGCAATATATAAATCTGTTGTGTTCTTTGTACTTTGTCTGAAGAAGTGCCTAGTATTTGGGCATGAAAGCACTAACCTTCTATTTTTATTAAAGATTTGTGGATTTTATACTGTGTTTGTTCCAGTGTCACTTGTTCTTCTTTTTTTAGTCTAAGAAATACTTTACCATAAATGTTCATAAAAGAATTTTCTGCATAAGCTTCTGCCTTTTGGAGTATTGCTTGTGCCCACTATACTTGAGAGAACTTCAGAAAATCTCTTACAAGGAGTGAAATATTATTATTTGTCTAAGTGATATAGCAGCTACAGGAGCAACCCTGGAAGAAGATTTGCAGAGTTTAGAAGTAAAAAAAGACTGTAAGTGATAAGTTTGTTAAAAGAAACAGTTTTATTTTTTTTTTTACTCAGAAGTGCAATACATGATGACTGCAGTATATGCACATTGCTGACATCTTGGCTCATATGAGTAAATGACTGATATAGCTTTGATCTTCCTACCAGACCAGTGTAAACAGATTGGGCAATTTTCACTTTAGAGACAGAGTGGTAAGAATTTACATTTTATCAGGTCTGTTATTATCATTTATGTCCATGACGGAATGATTTATTTACTGGAAAGATAACTGGATCTAGTGGCTTCCAGGACCAGATGGGTAAGACCATGGTCTAGTAAATCATGTACAACAGGATAAAAATACTTACCATTAAAGTCACACAGAATCAGGGCAATACTTTTTATTTGGAGATATAAGAAGAGGACTTAAAAAAAGTTCTCTTACTAAGGTAATTCAATACATTTTTTATGGCAGTAAAACTGAAATGTTTGATATGATGAAATGAAGCTGTATCACTGTACCATATATTACATAAAAATGCATACTAGAAGTATACTTTCAAAAAAACCTGTAATTGAACAAAAAGAGAACTATCATCATATTAAACAGCATATATGTTTAGAAATGGAGTAAGTGAGAGGGGAGGAGGTAAAAATGTCTTAGAGGCATAGGGGAAGTAGTTTAAGGAGGATGAAAGCAGTGGCATGACCATTGTATTTTTAGGAATTCTCTGGTGGCTGTTTTAAATTGTTTAGAGTGTGTGAGGGATCTAATGTCTAAGGGAAGTTTGTTCCAATTTATGGTAGGGTTGTAGCTGTAAAGGCTGTGACCAGTTTTGGTCTTGGGTTTATATATTTGTAGCAGGTTTTGGTCCAAGCTGCAGAGAGACATAGTTGGGGAGTATTTAGTGATAATAGGAGTTAGGCTAGAACAGAAAGATTGCAGGTAAAGAATTGAATTAATTACCTGTAGTTGAGAGAGGAGGAGCTGGTGTGGTAGTTCTAGCCAGTCTAAATGTCTAAGAGAAAGACAGTGATGGGACCTATAAGTATGGTGTGCAGCAAATCTAGCCACTTTGTTGTAGGTTAATTCAAGTTTAGCGATGAGTGTGGAGTTCAGATTAGTAAAAATGTGACAGCTATACATTAGGCTAGGAAGAAGGTAAGGATGAGAGAGGCTTATTTTTGCATTGCTAGTTAAGGACTTTTTGTTGTAGTAAAGGAGACCAAGTTTTTAATGAGTATTTTTATACAGTTATATAGATGTAGATCAAACTTAAGTTTGTCATCAATTATTACACTTAGAAGTTTAGTGCTAGTTTCAAGAGTGATAAATGTGTTATTGAGGGATAGTATAGTAAAAGTTGATTTGTAATTAGTGAGGTTTTGGGGAGAAAAAGTAAGAGTTTAATTTTCTTTGGGTTGAGAATTAGTGGGTTATCACAGAGCCAGGATTCTATGAAGTTAAAGGATGTTTGTGTAGCAGTATGGAGGTCAGAGGGGGGGTGTCTGAGACGGTGATGACTGTAGAGTCGTGCATATTGTATAAGGGATGACTGGGAACAAGAGGTATGTAGAAGATTTGTGAAGATATTAAAGAGTAGTGGGCCAAGGATAGATCTTTGAGGAACTCCCATTTTTACAGGGAGTGGAGGGGAGAGGATAGAGCTGAGAGCCATTTGACAGATTGCAGGCAATCAGAGAACCAGGAAATAGTAGAAGAAGAGAAACTAAGATTTGATAGTTTGGCCAGAAGAAGAGGATGGGAGACTGTATCCAATGCCTTTGAGAGGTCCAGGAACAGGCAAGAGACCAGTTTATTGTTATCACAACCCAGAGAGATTAAATTTATGAAGGAGATTAGTGCAGTAGTGGTACTATGTTTAGGGCGAAAGCCATGCTGGGTAGGTGTAAGTAGGTTTTCCTGAAGGAGGTATTGCATGACTTATGTATACATTTTTCTAATATTTTTGAAAGAGGGGACAGGATTGCAATTGGCCTGAAATTAGTGAGGTCAGTGGAGTTACCTCCTTTATAAATAGGTAAGATGTAGAATCTTTTCCATAAGGAGGGGACATAAGATTTAGAGACGGAGCAGTTAATTCGGATAGATACAGGGAAAGCAAGGGATTCAGCAGCAATCTGCAGGAAATAGGGGAGTAGATTGTCAGCAGAAGGAGAGCAGGGTTTAAGTTGTGAGAGTAAAGTTTTAATATAGTTAGTAGGAACTGCTTTAAGTATGAAAGAGTTAGAGGGGTTGGGAGAAGGAGAAGATTTGGAAGAGTTGTTAGTATTTGTAGAGGGGAAGGAGTTAATCAACTTGGATATAGATTCAATAAAGTAGGTGTAGAATAGGTCAGCTTTTTCTTCCAGTGTCTTGTTTGGACAGGGGTTAGGGAAGGAAGGATTTCGAGGATGTAAAATGTGGTTAATAGAGTTCCAGAATTTTTTTGGGTCAGACCTTTGGGCAGAGGGGAGATTGGTATAGAAGTCCTTTTTGTCTTTGTAGATGAGTTTTTTGCTAGGTTTCTAAGTTCTTTATATTATTGTAAATGTATGGGGAGCTTTGTTTTTATTCACAGTTTCCACAACTTGTCTCTGTTTTTCATTATGGTATGGGTGGAATTTGTTAACCAAGGAGATATATTAGATTTGATCCTGATAGTGCGGAGAGGAGCAAGTGAGTTTAGGATGTTTAGGAAGGTAGAGTTAAATAGGTGCACAGCTTCATCTACAGGGAAGGAGGTTAGATGTGACCAGTTTATTCTGGAGAGATGATCTTTGAAGGTCTCTGTGCAGAAGGTGGAAAGTTTGTGGGAGGAAATGTATCTGTAGGGCCTAGTGTAGTGTGGATTTTGTCTGATGACTCGAAGGGGGATGATCACAGAGGAAATTAGGCAGGGTTTCAGGACTGTAGTATTTAGGAGGGTGGGAGACAGGTATCAAGTCTAGAAGAGAGCTTGGGAGATGAGATTTATTGGTATGAGTGGGTGTGGAGATTAGCTGCACAAAGCCATCCAAGTTGATGAATGAAGTAGTGTTGGATGCCTGAATAGAGACCCAGTTTATATTAACATCTCCAAGAAGGATAGTTTCATTATGAATTTTCTGAGAGATGTAGGAGAGAATGTTTTCGAGGGTAGTAATTTTGTCTCCTGAAGGAATATAGATAGCTACAATGGTAATAGTTGTGTGACTGTTTAATTTATAGTTGGCCATCAGGAGTTCAGCAGGAGTGAAGGGGGGAGTAGGTTTGTTTAGGCTAAAGGGAGTAAGATGGTCAGAATAGACAATGGCCACTCCACCACCTTTTTTCTTTTGTCTAGCTAGTCTAAGGATGTGGTAAACTGCTGGGAGTATATCACTGTCTTGGTTGTGTGGTTTCAGCCAAGTTTCGGTGAGTGTGATTATATTAGGGGTGTAGTTAGACATTCAGGCATGGACTTTGCTTATTTTGTTAAAAATACTTCTAAGATTCAGAGAGTAGAAGAATACCTGTTTTCTTATAGAGGTGCAGCTGGTAGGGGCAGGAGGGTTAATATTGCTGACTGGAGAGGTGGGCCAGGGATCAGGGTTGGGATGAAATCACCTGATAGAAGTAGAAATCCTTGGAGGAGGAACTGTTTGACTAGGTGGTGCTTCATTTTTTCTTGTAATGTGGTAGGATGGAAAGGAGGTAATCTGATTTTAGGTAGGGGAGTGTTTAGTGGAAAGATGGATATAGGGAAATAATATAAGGGATGTGTGAAGGAATTGGTATTAGTAGTTGTAGTAGGGTTGAAATGTGTTGGTGTAAGATGGGAGTGATAGGATGTGAGAGTGTGAGAGTATAAAGACAGAGTAGTGGATGTAATAGGAGAAAGGTTAAGCTTTTGGAAGGCATGCTGGGGAGACAGGCAGTGGATAAGATGGAGGCAGTATTTATGGTAAAAGAGAGGGTATGTGAGGAATAGATGTGGGGGGAAGCAACAGGATGGGTGAGAAGTAATGAGGTAGCTGGATTAGAAGTAGTTAGAGACTGAGTGTACTGTAAGAGAGATGTAGGAGAGGTAGGAGGGAGGTGCACCTGGGAAACAGGAAAGGGTGGGCTTTGGGGAGGTGGGGTTTATAGAAGGGATACGTATAAAGGAAATGATACACATTCAGAGTACAATGCTTGAAAGTAAGAAGAAAAATAAAAAAAAAAAAAACAATCACCCAGATTTTACTTTGCAAATGGTTTTCTGCAGGGGCTAATGGTAAGCTTGGAAATGCAGTTTTCTAGAGGGAAAAAAACAGCCAGATTTGAGAAAGCAGTCCTTTTGGGGGCTAGGAATGAACTTTTTAGAGAGACAGGGGTCTATATGAGCAGTGCTAAGGAAATTTATGGATGGCAGGCATTCCCTGGTAGTGCGCTCGCATAGGAGGTGTTCATAGGTTCATAGGTTGGTACTAGGCTATCAGCCCTAGGGCCTATACAAACCTAGCCATAAGAATTCCCTGGCTATTTCTTCCCACACTATTTACTTCCCTGGACTCCTGTCTACCAGGGCGACTGACGTGATCCCCGGGGTGAATTTCCTTTCTCCCATCCAATCGTCAAGGTTCCTTTTGAAGAGGGCCAAAGAGGCACTCGGCTTGACATGTATGGGCAGTCTATTCCAGAGTCTGGGGAGTGTCTGGGTCAGGAACCTATCCCTCCAGCATGTTTTGTTTATTGTGATGACAAGGTTTAGTTCCCTGGAGCGTGTGGCTCTGAGGGATTGGGATTTCTTTAAGTGTAGCATGTCCAACAGCTCTGGGTTTGACATGGCCTTGTATGTTAAGCAGAGATCGCCCCTGAGTAGACGATATGTGACAGAGTATAGCTGGAGTTTTTTAAGGTGGTCAGCATAGGGCATCTGCTTTAGGCCTGTGATTCTTTTAGTGAGGTATTTCTGCGGCCTTTCCAGTTGTTGCAGATGTCTTGAGAGGTACATACCAAATGGGGCGTTGTATTCTATAATGGGTCAAATGAGAGATGAGTACAGTGGGATAATGACCTCTTTTTTTCTGGATGTAAAGCCCTTAGTGATGAGGTGTGCCACATAGAAGGATTTCCTGACTGTTGTGGTGATGTGATTATCGAAGATGAGACCACTGCCCACCTGTGTCCCTAAGTCTCTTATCACACTTTCGGTGTTTAGTGTATTGCCACCTATATGGTAATTCATGGGTACATGATTTTTCCCAAAGGGGATAACTATACATTTCTTGGCACTGAGCTTGAGCCCATGGCTCTGGCACCAAGCATCTGTTTCTGTAAGGCCCTTTTGTAGAGTATCCACATCATTTGGGGATTCAATAATGGCTCCCAGTTTGCAGTCATCTGCAAATTTTGTTAGCCAGAGTCCCTTAGTGTTTGCCTGTACTTCAGAGAAGTAGATGCCAAACAAGAGCGGTCCCAGGACTGAACCCTGAGGTACTCCACTTGTCACTTGTCTGGAGCTGGATTTGGAGTCGGCTACTTTTACAGATGTCAGCATTAGAAGCTCTAGTTTAGCAAAGGTAGGTTGCATACCTTTTCAAGTTTGTCCTTAATTAGGCAAGAAACTGTTTGTTTTGTGTTGAGGAAGAAAGGACCAGAAAATGCTAGTCAACCTCTATTCATGCAGGGTCTCACTGTGAGATGTGGCTGGGAAAAAAGTGGCTGGGCAGGAAGCAGTCGAACACGCTACCTCAGGAAAATGGTTGGGCTGATGATATTTTAAATATATATATATATATATATATATATAAAAATATATATATATATATATAAAATATATATATATATATATATATATATATATATATATATATATATATATATCAGATACTGTCGCTCTGAAAACTGTAGCACAGGTCAAGAGTCAAGTGTATTGGTGCAAACACGTGCAACACATAGCTCACAAAGCCAGTGTGCGGAACAGTCACAGCCCTTAAGGCTAAACAACACACCTGATACACTTGTAATAGGTGACTCTATCGTCAGGCACACTGACGTCCCACTCACCAGGCTAAACAAGGAGAAGGTCACGGTGAGCTGCCTGTCGGGCGCTAGGATCTGCCACATAACACAAGCACTCAGGTCACTCCAAGGCAAGTACAAATATGACTCAGTCATTGTCCATGCTGGTGTGAATGACCTGAGACGTACCTCCCTGGACTACATGAAAAGAGACATAGAGGAGCTCTCTGAGCATGTGGCTCAGGCTGGTATGACCCTGACCTTGAGTAGCATCTTACCCTCACCAAGAATGATGCCACAATATGAAGACAAGATGATCAATTTCAACAATTGGCTTAAGTATTGGTGTCATTCAAAGGGGATCCAATGCCTGTCAGCCTCGGATGACATGCTCGATAAGCCACGATGCTTCGCTAGGGACGGCTTGCACCTGTCACCCCTGGGCTTTTGGATATTGGCAAAGGCTCTTGCTACCCCCATAGTGCCTTTTTTAGGCAAGGCTCAAAAGACAAACCCACCTCCATAGGTATCACAAGGGATAAGAAACTAAGAGTAATGCTACTCAACGCCAGAAGTCTAAACCTCAAGATGCATGCACTCGAAACTCTCCTTAGCATGGAGAACACCGGTATCTGTGCAGTAACAGAAACCTGGTTCAAGGCTCCCGAGAGCACCCCAGCACTACCAGGTTATACCTCATACCATGCTTTTTGGCCCCAAAACTTGGACCGAACAAGAAAAGGAGGGGGAGTATCAATATTCATCAAAGATACCCACACCTCCAGGTTGGTGGCACAGCACGAAGCATCAGAGACTATCCATGTGCAACTAACAGTTGGTAAAACTGCCTTCCAGTTTATAGCCTGCTACAGACCACCCTCCCAAACCCAGGAACCCCACTCGGCCTTCCTGAGAATACTAGAAAATATGAAGGTCTCTCCAAACACCATTATATTGGGCGACTTCAACTACCCAAACATAGACTGGGAGCATTACTCTAGCTCCAACACCCTAGCTCAAAGGTTCCTAGAATTTATAAACTCAAATGCTATGGAACAACTTGTTACCACTCCCACAAGAGGGGAAAACATACTGGACCTGATCATCACCAACATGGGGACTCTATGCTCCAGACCAGAATTGTATCCCTCACTGGTAAGATCAGACCATAAACTAATCTCACTGGATATTCACATCCCGACCCCACCCCCTGCCCGGAAAACCACAGTGAAAAACTTCTCTAAAGCAAATTTCACACTCCTCAAAACCGAGGTGGAATCCTTCAAAGCCCCCGGGCCTGTGGAAAATATGGCCCAGACCACAGAATCCTTTATAAATGCATTCTATGAACACCTTCAGGAATGCATGGATCATGCAATCCCAAATAAAACCAAGACCCAATCCTCCAAAGTCAGATGTCCTGTCTGGTGGAACCCAGCCATAAACAAACTATACAATAGAAGGAGGAAGCTACTACATGATAGAGCAAAATCCCAAAAAGGGAAGGCATCTCTGATCAGTGTTAGCAAAAAACTACTGGCACTCATAAAATCGTCTAAGGCCAGCTTCGAGAGAAAGATTGCACAGGACACTAAGGATAATCACAAGGCTTTCTTTAGTTATGTTAGGAACCTGGGTGGGAATTCCCAGATATGCTCAGAATTAGTCCAAAATGACAAAAAATACACCGAACCCACAGACATTGCCAACATCCTAGCTGACAGGTTCAGCGCAAACTTCTCCCTCCCTCCCCAACAAAAGGGCAAATATCTATCCCAGCAGAGTGCTGCCCCCCTGACATCTCAGATGCTCAGGTAAGAGCCGCCCTCTCCAAAGCAAAAAATACAGCATCAATGGGACCAGATGGTGTCCCAGGCTGTGTCCTACATGAACTCCAAGAAGAGCTAAACCCAAACATAAAACTACTGTTCAATCTCAGCCTTACCACAGGATATGTACCCAAAGAGTGGCGTACAGCAACAGTGGTCCCTCTCCACAAAGGTGGTGCTTCAACAGATCCTGGAAACTATCGCCCTATAAGCCTGACTCGCTTGGTCTGCAAAGCTATGGAAACGATCATCATGGACCTCATAAAAAAAGATATTGGGGACCTACAGACACTGGATCCTACCCAGTTCGGCTTTGTTAAGGGCAGATCCTGCCTCTTAAACCTGGTCGATTTCTTTGAAACAGTCATCAAGGCCATTGACGAGGGGAAGGTGGTCCACACAGCCTACTTGGACCTCGCAAAAGCCTTCGATACAATACCTTACTTGGGCATTATAGATAAGCTCACCAGCTTAAATATAAACCCCTATGTCACTAGATGGGTTGCAAACTGGCTCAAGGACAGAACCCACATGGTTAGAATTGCTGGAGCCATGTCAGACTCCAAGCCAGTTACAAGTGGCATCCCACAAGGCTCAGTCCTGGGACCTCTCCTGTTCGGTATATATTTCTCGGAGGTACAGGCAAACACGGAAGGGCTGTGGCTGACCAAGTTCGCAGATGACTGCAAACTGGGCGCTATAATCGACTCTCCAGCCGACACAAGCATCCTCCAAAAGGACTTCATAGAAACAGACAACTGGTGCCAGAGCCATGGCCTAAAGCTAAACGCCAAAAAGTGTATAGTCATCCCCTTTGGCAAAAACAAAGTGCCCACAAATTACCACATAGATGGTAATCCATTACGTATGGAAGAAGTAATTAGGGACCTGGGGACCCAAGTTGATAGCAATCTCTCATTTGACAACCACGTGGCCAAAGTGGTTAGAAAAACATTTTATATAGCCCACCTAATCATGAAGGGATTCACATCTAGATCAGGGGAGGTCATCGTGCCTCTTTACTCATCCCTCATCAGGCCCATAATTGAGTACAATGCCCCTTTTGGGATGTACCTTACCAGACACCTGCAGCAACTGGAAAGACTCCAAAAGTACCTCACCAAGAGGATCAAAGGGCTCAAACAGATGCCATATGCTGCCCGGTTAAAGAAACTCCAGCTGTACTCAGTGGCATACCACCTGCTCAGAGGTGATCTGTGCCTGACGTATAAAGCCATGTCTAACCCGGAATTAATGGACATGCTGCACCTCAGAAAATCCAAATCCTATCGAGCTATGCGCTCGAGAGACTTGAACCTCAGCACTGAAATAAATAGGACATGCTGGAGGGACAGATTCATAACCCAGAGGCTCCCTTCACTCTGGAATAAAATCCCAGTCCAGGTTAGGCAGAGTCCCTCACTGACTCTCTTCAA
>NC_056728.1:1039596435-1039628935 GCF_019279795.1 Protopterus annectens | reverse complement strand
TGGATGTAAGGGGACAGTAGGTTTGTAGTTTGATTAATTTTGAAGACCTGGGTTCCTAGTAAAAGGGAAGTTCTGTGGTTTATGTGTAGTACGTTTGCTTTTGTCACTGTCAGGCCCATGTTCACTTCTACATACACTAAATGCCACCCAACCTTTACATAATTGTCTTGTATCATTTAGCACTTTTATTTGCTTGTAAGTTCAAATAAGTAACACACACAAATAAAGGTGAAAAGGAATAGATTGCAATGAACTGCCTAGAATTCTTTCTAGTCTTATTTGAAATTAAATTCTTAAATCAGTAATTTAATAACCATTTGCACATATGAAGACTCGAATGTGGTATTTTCATTGCAATATGTAACTTTCATGACTTTAATATAAATATGTAACTTGCATGACTTTAATACAAATACTTTGCTACCTCACACAGTAGTTATGATCTGAGTCTTCAGAATAAAGGTTTGCAGCAGTCATTACCTCATAAGATCATCCGTCACTTCCTGGTAATCTTTGGTACCACTTTGTAACACTGGTAAAAAATATACCACTCTCTCTCTAAAGTCTTCCTCCACAGATACAGTGTCATGCTCAGCTTAAAGTATTAGCTAGTCAGAATTTCTGACCTAAAAAAAAATTCCAGGCATGTCAGTCAGGTAGTGAAGATATTAATTAAAGTTCTTCTGTTTTATTGTTGTTAGAAGTGAACAGGCAAGTCAGTATATTTATATGACTCTTGTTTTCTGTCTCTCTCCTTATTCTCTTCTATCTCTATACACCCACACACGCACACAAACACACACACACACACACACACACACACACACGGACACACATAACATATACATATATATATATATATATATAAGGATATATGCCAGTTCATCAATAAGTCAACACATCAAAAGGCATCTGATTGAATCAGAAGCCTATCAAAAATGAAACAAAAAAAAAAGCCATTCTTTTTTGCAGAAAGGACAAGCCCCGCTGCACCCCCTCGTACCTCATGCTAATAATAATACATGGACAACTCAGAGATCACATCACAATAGGGAAAGGGAACATTTTCCCAGTCCACACTGTGCAGCAATCTCAAACAGTTAAAAAGCTGGTACATTTGATCAACTGATTTTCAATCAGCTGTACTGCCTGTTTTCCCATTTGACACATTGTCCTATGATAATTTGTATGTAACCCATTATATATATATATATATATATATATATATATATATATATATATATATATATTAATATAGATAGATATATATATATAGATATAAATAAGTATATAAATAGATATAGAAATGTGTGTGTATGTGTGTGTATATGTATATATGTCTATATAAGTGTAAAACACACACACACACACACACACACACACACACACACACACACACACAAATGGTCTGCATGTATATTTGCTTGTAAGTCAGAAACAATGTGTATACGTGCATGCAGTTCAGAAACATAATTTGGGAAGTATAGAGCAGATTTACATATTCTCAAAATGTTCCTCTCAGTGTTTTCATACCACTTTTTTTTAACTTCTGATGACCTTGCCTAATGAAAAAGAACAGGTCAAATGTTTAAAAACGATAGTACGCATGATTAGAAGTGCAGACATTTCTATTTGTCTTTTGATAAGTGGATTATCTCAATGACAGCAACCGCAACTTGAGTTACTAAAATTACAGATTACAAAAGGCAGCTTTTGTGTTCAAAAGCATTTGTTAAAAGCTGACTGGTTTGAATGTTTTGGGCCATATTCTTGTAGTGGAGAATCTGCTGTCTCAAACTGCAACAATAATAATGTTGTCGTATTTCATTATTTCAACTCCAAAGATTCAGTAAGCTTTTCTTACAACCCTGCTTATTAACCTTGTCTACATTGCTCAGCTCCCATTCCCATAGGTGAATTCACAGAATTAAGGAATGAAAATTATATTTCAGAATAAAATAACAACTTAGAATGGTCTAACATCCAAGTACTATGCCTTTCCTGATGTAGTATGAAACCTAAAATAGGTATAGCATATGGTGGCAAGGACTGACATCTAGTATTGTTAAAAAAATGCAGTATACGTTTATTTTAAAAATACTGAAATATTTTAGAGTTATGAGTCCAGGAATTTTCCACTAAAAATCACATAACTCTCTGTGCATTTGGGTCATACCATATGTGTTTGCCATGTTTTTATTTCATGTATGGTAAAAGTAGTTTAGCATCCCATTACAAATCCACTGCACATGAAACTAGTCTTGCTTGGTTTGCCATTTTAGCACTTGCATCTTAAACTCTTGGGAATAAGGGTAGGGCTCTGTTTCTAAATTTGATAAATAATTGATTAAATTGTTTTACTTGCTTATTGTTATTATTGTTATTATTAAATCTTATTACTAAGTTCATTAACATCGATTTAGCTACTAAAAACACCTGTTTAGATAATATATTTTGACAGTCCCTTTATCCATTCTTTTAAGTCTGTCAATTTAAGTTGCCCTGTGCTTCCTGCCTCCATTGAGCATCACAGCAAGGGTTTATGGGTATTGTCCCTTTATCTGAGGGAAATTTCCATGAGAGCTATCCTTACCTCACTACCCCTTAGTGTAAGAATTCTGGACAAAGCCTGACATAATGGTGGGACAAAGGTCCAAACATAGGAACAGATTTTAAATATTGCTCTTGTAAACTTAGAAAGTTGATAAAATAAAAGAATTTGTGTTAGCATACATTTTGCTGAAGAATATGAAGTCTGAAACTCAAATGTATGTAATTATTTAGTCACTTCAGTCCTGAGATCATCCCAGTGATTTGCCAGAAAAAAATCAGGATTTTATGAGAAACAAACCAAAAATATGACACAAAAATCTGGAAATTCTGTGAAAATCTAGACAGTTAGGAGGTGCTGCCAGGTGCTCTTTTGGCCGATTGCTAACAAAGATTAGACGGAACAGTTCTTTTTAAAGATATTGGACTGTTTTGCTTTCTTCTCTGAGTTAGTATTTATATATAGCAAGGTGTTTGGAGGACATAGACCCTCCCAAAGGAGGTACAGGGAGGTTTACCCCATAAAAAGGGACATTTGTGTAATGATTAAGGTGTTTACCTCTCAGACACAGTGTATGCGGTTTGATTTTCACATTTGGAAGGGAAACTGGCTAGGCTTAAAATGGAAAAAAAAGTCAGATCAAATATTGTAGTCAACCAAGTCAACAGTAATCCAAAAAGTCCAAAAAAAACAACAACTTAGACTTTGGAAATGCCAAGAGTTTAATGGATACAAAAATAAGTGTGCAAAGCTTTCATACTAATATCCTTCATCAGTCCATATAAAACACAATTAAAAACATTTCTTTTAGAAACCTAAACACAACAATATATATAAAAATAATATATATATATATATATATATATATATATATATATATATATATATATTATATATAATAAATATATATATAATGTAGATATTATATATATATATATATATATATATATATATATATATATATATATATATATACATATATATATATATATATATATGTATATATATATTATATACATATATATATATATATATATATATATATATATATCTATATATATATATTATATACATATATATATATATATATATATATATATGTATATATATATATGAATATTTTTTAATCTATATTGCATTCGCTTCTTAACCAAAATAGGTTTAATACTGACAGCAATAGTAATGCCAGGTGCAAGATCTGCTTGTAAATGTAAAATCCAATTATATTCCCTAATTTCTAAGACATTATTTATATGTCAACCTCTGATACTTCTATAATCTACATCCATTATTCATCAGTATGTTTAGCTAAAGCATTGGTAGACGTATTCCTACATATCTCTGACCAATGTTTGTTTAAACATTCTTTTAATTTACGGCTACACTTAACTAAGTAAAAAACAGGACATTTAATGCAGGTAGCTATATATACTAGATTTATGGTATTACATGTGGCAAAACAATTAAAGATAAACCCCCGGATTCACGAAACCTCCGTGTAAAACTTAATATGTCTTACTCGGAGGCTGCAGTTGAATGGTATGATGTCAACGTGTCATGAATATTCATGAGGGCACGCTGACTCATCCGTAACTCTTACACGGACTGAGTAGGAAAGCAGGGGGTGCGTCCGACTGCCAAGCAGTCTAAACGTCCACGTCCCTGCAAGGTTTTAAAAAGCATAATGTCAACAGACAAGAGCGAGTTCACTCAAATGTACTTGCACCCAACACCGCACTCCCTGACACTGTAAACCCCCATCACAGTTATAAAACGTAAAATATTAATTTTATTTTTTTTAAATCCATGATATAGCTGCCCGTATTTGCGCTTGTTTGCACGGGTGTGCCCATTGCTTAACCACAGTTAGCAATTGTGACATTGAAGAGCATATAAGAACTACTTATGCAAATTAAGCCAAATAACAATAGCATAATGGTAGAGCGTATGCACAAAGAGGAGGCATTCACGGTTTGAGTCCCACCACTCCCCTTCTTATTTATGTTTTAAATCAGTATTTGAAATAATACCAGACATATATGATTAAAATATTATTAAAAGCAGTGAAATGGCCAATGTATCAGTGAACAAAATATATATTTTTAAAGGATCCAGATATATAATAGCCTGCTGTTAAGCAGCGCTTTACCCAGCTAAACAGAGGTGCCTATAGTTTAATAGTGCTTTACCCAGCTAAACAGAGGTGCCCATAGTTTAATAGCGCTTTACCCAGCTAAACAGAGCTGCCCATAGTTTAAAAGCACTTTACCCAGTGCAATAGAGTTGCCCAAAGTTTAAAAGCGCTTTACCCAGCGCAATGTGTTTGCGCGGACGTGCGCGCCGTGCCAACCAGGGCACTGTAGGGCACCGGGGAGCAATGTAGAGCTAAGTTGCTTAAACGCAGCCACACCCCCTAGCCTGTCTAGACAGTAATAAAGTAAAAGAATGACAAGGTTCGAACCCAGTACCCTGTGCATCATAATCAAAATACAGAACCACTAAGCCATGACAGCTTAGGCAAAACAGCCACTATTAACATACATATACTTAGAAATGGTAGATTAACCATTACTAAGCAGGTCTGCAGTCAGCTTAGAATTCTCAAAAATGGCCAATCACAAAAAAGTGTGGGAAATGCGGCATATTTAAGCCCCATAGGCGGGAATACTCACCATAACTGACTGTAGCTCACATTTGCAGTCAGAATGGCAGGTGCAGAAGAGGGTTCACGCTTCCGAGTGCAGTGTTGGGGCATCGAGGAGTCGAAATACATGGTTTGTCTCCTTGTCCACCGTCATGAGTCCAGACTCCTGCAGGGTCAGTTCCAAGGGACGGAATACAAGGCTGAGGCTTGGAACCAGTTAGCTCATGACCTCACCAGTGCCACAGGCGTTCCTCGCACTGGTGAGCAGGTCCGTCACCACCATGCAGACCTGAAGAGATGGAAGGAGGACCGCTTGAACCAATGGATCCAGGAGGCCTGTGGGATGCAGGATGCCCCATGACTGAGTATGTAGCCATAGAATGCAGTATGTAAAAATTGATAATTGAATTGGTATAACGGATAGGTATGTCTCAATATCCCTTTATTTACTTTACAGCTGCAGGTGACCGTGCTGCGAATCAGCAAGCCTATGCTGATAGGCTGCAAAGGCTGTGCCACCAGGCAGGTTAGTGATTCTTTTGCATGTTTTGTTATATAAAATAGGGGAGAGAGCATGAAATAAAGTGTTGTAGTACAATAATACAGCCATAAAATGGCATGAATAAGTCATCTGCATGTACTGTTATATGACAATTCATAGAGCTAGAAAAAGAGAGTAGTAACCCATTAAGAAAGGTAACATATGTCTGGAATAAAATCTCTGCAGGTACTGTCATATAACATAAGTGACTGAGCCTGAAAAAGTGTGTTCTAACCCATTAATAAAGGTCTAATCTGTCTTTAATATGTCTTCCATATGCACTGTTACAACAAATAAAGGTGAGAGTCTGTGGAAAAGTGTGTAATGTCAGTAATAAAGGTTTAAAACCCGGAGTGTGTGTGTGTCACTTAGTTTGAATTGTTGTACCCTTGCATTATACAAATAGTACTGTTTTAAAAAATGCTGGCAACCCAGAGTTCTGCAGTCCCATCTAAAGTGGGTGTTGGAAGTGCTAGTAGCTGTGAAGCATATATACAGTCCTCAACAGTCAGTTACTGGCTGGCATGCGTAAGTAAATCTTGCACATGAGTAGCATGCTAATATGTTCCCCAGAAATGTGAATGTGCTTCCATAAATGCAGGGTTCTGTACAAATTGAAGTGAAAATGTCATGTGAAAACATCCAATGTAGATAAAGAAATATAAAAGCAATCATGAAAAATGTAGCAGTAACAGCAGCATATTGGACAGTTAGTATGTCAGATATAGGTCAAGTATATATTGAACTAGCCAAACCCATTACACAACCTAATGCATGGTGGCAAGTGTAATAATACATGTAGGGAATATACAGCTGCAGTCACTAGGAATGTAGTGTAGAGTAAAAGTAATTATAACATGTTAACTGAGGTTCTTTTCTACATCCTACAGTTTGTGCATAAACCATGCAATTCCACACCTCAATGGGTATGTGTAATCTTAAATATTGTTTGGGACATATGTCCTATTGTTGTATAAATATTTGCATTCATGTTGATGCATGTGCCCTGTTCAAACACCATGTTCATGGTGGCCTGTTGCTACCAAACATCCTTGCATGCTGTTGGAATATCTACTGTCATTCAATATATGCATGTGTTATGCTTGCTGTTCAGCTGTTGGAACCTTAGTGTGTTGGGTTAATGGGAATATTACTGCATGCTGTTGCAACTAATCTGGAATGCTGTTGTTTATGTTGTAATTAAACACACCTAATCACAGAACATATGGGAAGGTGGGTCCCAGCGGACCCACCTGTCCCTCCTCAGTTGGCAAGTGCACCTGGCACCAGCAGCTCTGGTGCCCAGCCCGGGCTCCCCTCCTCCGTTGGTCCTGTGCCACCTTTGGGTGGAAGCACTGCAGGGGATGGGGCTCATTCCCCCCCCATGCAAGCTTGGGCGGAGAAGGGACACCTGTCACCCTTTGAAGGGTCCAGGCTGTGGTGCATAGGGAGATCCAGCGTTCAGTCGCTGATCCTCTATGCCAGCTCGAGGAGAGAGTGGAGCGTCTCTCAGGTGAGCCTGCCTGCCCTACTCAGCCCCCAGCACAGCCACCCTCGGGGCTGTGAAGGTGCAGTGGTGACTGCCCATGGGTGGGGATTTCAGTTCTACTGTTACCATCTGTGGGCTCATGGGCTTGCGATTTCCAAACAACCTTCCCCGTCAATTGTGTTCACCCACCCCATGTGTCAAATACCGGCCCTGTATGCGTCTTGTTTGTCTTGTCTGTTTACCTCCCCAACTACCTCCCCAAATATACCTACATCCCCTATCTCACATTCCACACTCACCTAAAAAAATAAATAAAAATAAGGGCAATCTGTTCCCACAAAAAAATTACACCCCATGCATAGCTGCCCATTTCGCACACATGTCCACCAGACATGTAAACTGAGAATTAGAATTGGCACTACAACATGCTCTGTTGTCCTCACCCCTCTCTCAGGGGTGGAAGGTTGCAAATTTCACACCAAATTACGAACATATGCACAGCTGTTGCTGGTAAAGAAATGGGCAGCTATGGGCCTTCCCTACACCCTTCCTGCACATCCCAGCTGGTTTCCCTACTGTCTTTCCTTCTTTGTGCCCCCTTTTTCACCACTTTACTATCTCCCCATTTTCTTTTCTTTCAAAGAAATTAGCGTGGGGGTTAGCGGGAGTAAGCCCTTTTAAGCAGCAGTTAGCGGGGGTGCGCGAGTGTGCGCTTGTGTGCGCTTAGCTAAGCATTGCTAAGCCTCACGCAAACCCACACAAACCCACTTACAACTGCTTAAAAGTGACTGAATGACAGGGCCCTTGTACTGCTCAGCAGAAAAATAAAATACCCCTGTCAGTCTCGAACCCCAGACCTTGGACTCACCAGACTGCATGAAGTACCACTAAGCCACAGCAGATATACAAGAACTTGGTGATGAAAGAAATATAACATGCATTACAAGGAGTGAATGTAAAGGGAAAATAGGAAAGCCATAGGAATACATTTCAATAAAGAAATATAACATGCATTGCAATAACTACTGTTGTATGCCAGTTAATTCCCTAATTCCAAAAGAAAGTACATACTCCTATGTATCCAGTGTTAGCATTAGGAGGTTTGAGTAAACTTACACACTGAGAAGAGTGTACTGGAAGAAGCAACAGTCAGGTTTCAGTACAACATGCATTTCACTGGCTACAACCCAGCTTCAGATATGAGACATATACCAACCTTCTTACTGACACAACAGTGTCCACAGCAAACAAGCATGGTCCCCACCTTGCAAAACTGAAAGGCCTATGCCTACCTAACCTATCATTTTAGAGCAGTGCCCTGAAATCACAGTGAGAACTGCAATTACCACACAGCAGGCTGCATGCAATTACTAAATGGTGGGCACCAATTGGTGCAGACGCCATCACATGCACATGTGCAGATACCTACAAAATCAGCCTGTACTTGCTGTCCACACATGCAATAATATCACTGCAGCAACTGGAGAGAGAGAGAGAGATAGACAGACAGACAGAGACAGACAGACAAACAAACAGGCAGTTGGAGACACCAAACACAAAAAAAACCACGTCAACAGGTACAACAGACAGAGGTGAGAAATACAAAGGTAAGGTATGTAACAGATATGTATTTGCTGGCATCCGAATGATATGTCTGAAGGGTACTCTACATTCTGTGAACCCTCCATATGTGGTAGCAGTCCGTATCTATATGTATATGCAGATGTGCATAGGACAAGGGACTTACTGCAACTGTTAGTGAAGGCTGGACATATATATGTAGTTGAAGGTTGCTATGTGCACATATCTATGTAGTTTGTAGTGTGTGGCATTGAAAACAGCAAGCAGTATAGGTATATGTCATGTGGTTAAATGCTGTGAGACTGAGTTACAGCCAGTGAGGCCTGCTACAGCTATACGGTCTGAGGACAGCGAAATGCATTCTGCACAACACTGTGCAATATTATTACATAATTGTATGTCTCACAACTGTTTCATAATTGATATTCCCACCATGAAAGGTGGGCAGTATATGTGCCTATATGTGCATGTATATGTACAGCAATGGATGTTTACAAGTATGTGTATATAGATATATGTATATATATATATATATATATATATATATATATATATATATATATATATATATATATATATATATATATATATATATATATATATATATATATATATATATATACATATATATGTATATATATATATATATATATATATATATATATATATATATATATATATATATATATATATATATATATATATATATATACACATTATATATATATATATATATAGATAGATATATAGATGTACATATAAATATATATATATAGATATGTATATATATATATATATATATATATATATATATATGTGTCTGTGTCTATATATATATATATATATATATATATATATATATATATATATATATATATGTGTGTGTGTTTATATAGATATATATATATATATATTTATATATATATATATATATAGATATAGATATGTATATATATATAGATATATATATATATATATATATATATATATATATATATATATAGATATATATATATATATATGTATATATATATATATATATATATATATATATATATATATATATATATATAGTGAGAGAGGGAGACACGGGGTCAGACATATTGCAACAGGTGCCTGGTGACCAAGTCATGGAATGAACACCAGTGTTGATACTACAGTGCCATACCCCATTCCAAAACACTTTACCCACTAACTACCAGATAGGTGGTTGCCTGCCTAACACTGAAGGTGTCAGAAGGGAACATGTGACACAGGTGGACAGTAGCCTCCCCTTTGATATTCACAGTGCCACACTAGTCTTGTAATCTGTCTACACGGTACGTGTCATCACAAACGTTGTGTCATGTATGGAAATATAGGTCAGTGCTCCCCTGTACTCATCACAATGCCCCATGTGTTATGTACCTCACATGACTACAGCAAGTGGAAAGGCCACAGACATACCTCACAAAGAGTAATATTGCCCTCAAACACATACCCTATACAGACTGACTTACATAACCACAGCTACAGTGTGTTGCATACCGGCCACCCAGAGGTTACTTCTGCCGAACATACAGAGGTATGTCACACCCATAGCAGTCAGACAACCACCATGTCAACACCTCACAATCCCACCGGGCTACATGGCCTAGGTCCCTAATCCCTGCCACCTCACTAAACAGCACATGCTGGAGGGATAGGCTCCTATTGGCAAATATGCCATATTCTGGAGTAAACCACCCAGCAATAACAAACAAGGCTCCTCAGTAGCAGATGTCATACATACCCCTGATGATTGTCTGGGGAATAGGTAACATGCCCTGGGAATCACCTCTGTGTATCCAGTTGACAGGAGCAAGTGAAATCAAATTACATGTGTGTCAAAGGCCAGGGTAGCATATGGCTAGGCTGCTGTAGGCCCTAGGGCCAATAGCGTATTACCTAACTATGACACAATGCACACACACATGTACTCAGTGCAATACCTGCTATGTGAGGTGGAATGAGTGTGACAGTGAATGTGTGCAAGGTCTGTAACGGTGTGATAGCTTAGTGTGAAGGTTGTTTCTGTCATGGTTGTTTGTGTGCTAGGTGTTAGGCAAGAGAAAGATGTGTCAGTTATTGGGATGCAGACATAGTAGGATGGCATATGTTGTGACGTAGTTCCTTGTGTACGACTGTGGTGTCCCATCGTAGGCTGAAGCAATACATGTATGCTCAGTAAGTGGTACTGCTGGTGAATCCAGCTGACATTTGAACTGTTGTACTACCTGAAGCTGTAGGCCTAAACAGCACAGTATGGTGTATGTTCACATTCCCCGGTAACACTGTCTTGTATGTTTCCTGTAGTCTGCACAGATTACATATCTCAGGCATAGGTATCTGTAAGTCGGGGTGCACAGTACTGTAAGGTACACAGGAAATGCTCATCTGTGTCAGCATACATTTGTGTGTTGTATGAATGTCTGATGTGTGTGTAATGATGCCTTTACCATGTCCGCAATCACATGTGTGTTACAGGGTTTGCGTGTGTACCTAGCAACATGTATACTCTGTTACAGCAGCATGCCAGCTATATTAACAACTGTGCACATATGTTAGGTAGGGATATGGCATCAACGACTAGGGTGGGTTACTGGTAATACTGTAACTGTACTTTACATTCATTGCAATGGATGACATATTTCTTCATGCATTAGCTTGATATGTACCCCCATGGCGAGGTTGTGCATTGGATCCCAAACAGTGTGCCAAGTACTGGTGTATACTGGTTTGTTATATGGAGTGTGGCAGGCACTGTCAGCCAGTTGTGGGCTAAGCACTGATATGTGGTATTGAATGTGTGTATCCTCTGACAGACGAACAGATGCTATATATGGCAGTTAACTGATATCTGTACTGTATAATGTTGTGTGCCACGTGACTTGCTCACACATATCGTTTACTTGTCTTCCAGGCTTATGGCTCATCAAAGGAATCCTTCCTACACAGCTGCAGAGGAACAGGAAATACAGCACAGCCTGGTTCAGCACTATACCCTGCTGTTTTCCAGGGCCAGCCAGCACCAGCATGAGCGTACTGCACTGTGGCAAGATCTTGTTCATTGGGTAAATGACATAGGCATGCATAACTGGACATATAAGCAGGTACGCCATCGATGCAGTGATTTAATTAGACATGTCCGGCGGCGTGCGTCTGATATCCATAGACAACAGCTTGCCACAGGTGGTGGGGTGGCCATACATCCCCTCCTCACCAGAGTGGAGGAACTGCTCCTAAGTGTGGTGGCTCCTGGCCTACAGCAGGAACAACATCACACATGTGTCATCATGGAGGCCGGAGCCACCCAGCATGGTGACATGGAGCGTGCAGGTAACATGCCCTAGCTGTAGACTTCTGTTACCTGTATTATTAGATTATGCATATGTGAGATGTGTACTGTGTTTAGCAGTTGTGCTGCCTATTGTGTGCAATACTGATATTTTGAATAGTATCTGTACACCTATGCCTGTTGTTCTACTGTAGTTTAGCGCACTCACAGTAGCAATGCCACAGTCGGGGCCACTGACAAACTGTGTCATACTCTTGTAGGTCCCTCTGGTGTGACAGCAGGGCAGACGATACATGCTAGTGAGTGTGTTAACACTTTAAAATTGGTATTGAAATGTGCATGTCATAGGTGAGGTGTAGGCCATGTACACATAACACACCTACGCATAATGCATGCTGTGCATGTTTGCTGTGAGATGTTAAACATCTCAGTAAAGTCAGTAGCTGCTTCAATCACATGCAATGCACAGAGCATCAGACACAAATGTGGCAACACTGTACTGCACATTGGATAGGCATAGTTGACACACATGTACACAACATAACACGTTTGTCATACGCAGTACACCTCAACATGCTACACATAGTGTAACCAGACACCCGCTGCCAGGTCACACTTCAGTATCCCACATGTCATCCACACACCACACATAATATACCTGAGGGGTAGGGGCCTAGCATGGGGCTGTGCAACACTCTTCAACACATAACACAGTAATGTTAGGTAATGCTCCCTATTGGGCACCTCACACACCCTTGTGCAATGTGGCTATGTAATTGTGAACTTAGCCACGGCACTGCGGTTCAGGTACAGCATGCTAGGCGGTGGTCTAGCACACTTTAGTGGCCTTGAGTGACCACATGATGCATGATGATGATGGCTAATGGTACTACACCCCATGCAGTTACAGTGACCACAGTACTACACATAGCTGTCATTGCTTTGCACCTCCATGTTGTGTGTGCACACATATGCACATATACACATTATGCATTGCATGTTGTGTGTGTGTGCAAACATATGCAACTATACACAATATGCATAGCAGTCGCATTCTGTACAAAGTGACACATGTTTGTCCTGGAATGCTATTGGATATATAGGTCACATGACACACATTGGGTATGTGTGATGTTTAATGTTGCAGTCATGTACCATGCAATGTCATGGCTGGCACTGTCATATCTGGTATATGACCCACACTCACCATAACCACTGTACAATGGCCATGTCCAGGATTGGTATTCTGTCACGTATACATGCACCACTCATCCCGTGTGTGTACGTAGCATGCATGTGCAACACCTGTGTCCACAATTATCTGCTACAGACACAGACACTGCAATCAGACATGGAAATCCATGTGACACATAGATAACACATGCAGCCATGGTATGTATACCTGTGAGTGATGGTGCACAGGACATTGCAGAGCTTATAATGCTTGCACAGAAATGTTGTGTCCTTGTACACATTGTGTTCCAGAGTGTAGGCAATCATTGAACATGTACACACATGCACCATAGCTATGTACACTGTCATTAACTATGGCTGTCTACACTCACACTGCATGGATTTGATCAACACTTATTCTGCATGCTGACACATGTGACGTGACTGTTTGCCTTGTGATACTGTCACCCACCTTCAACCACTATTGAGTATGTTTTGGATTGCTGTTGTGTGTGTGTATCTGCTGTAGTGAGGAGTGTGCATGTGTTCCTGTGTGCATGTGTGCATGTGTTCATGGGTGCATGTGTTCATGTGTGCATGTGTGCATGTGTGCATGTGTCCATGTGTTATAACATCATGTACAGATTGTAAAGTGTGTTTCCTGTCTTACTCTCACAGATGCTGAGGTTGGGTTGGCTGAAAGCAGCAGGGAACCTGAAGTCACTGCCACAATTAGTGGAGATGATGAGACATGTATTGTGGCACAGGCAGGTTTGACAGGGTCTGTCACTGGTCCACCAATCGACAGTACACAGCTTTCAACCCCATCTATGCACACACTCATACTGCCAATATATCCCTCATCACCAATGGCCGTGGCCGAGGGACAGCATACAGTTGGCATTGACCAGGAGAGTGTGGTATCCATGGCACATGCATCCCCTCACAGCAGCCATACCCAGATCCGTGGAACGGTACTACATAGGAAGATGTCCAGGGGTCCTCGTGGGAGCACCGCTGGTAGTATTGCCCCTGGCAGATGTGCTACCACAGGTCTTACAACCTCAGCTATGTTCCCGTCTGTAATGCAGGCACAGGCACATATGGAACAGTACACCAGACAGGGACTAAGGGCACAGAGGGCCCATAACACTGCTATCAATGACAGTATCCGTGACCTTGCCGGTGCCATACGTAATTACATCAAGGTCATTGATAGACGTTGGGGGGAGACATTAGATGCCCTCCAAAATGTGTTTTCCATGAGCCAGGACCATGCAGGATGGCTGAGACGTCGACGCAGACGTATGCCAGCAACATCAGCAGCTGGCAGTCATCACGGATGACACACAGATCACAGCCACTCCAGTAGTGCCAGTACCAGCCCAAGCAATGCTGGGGCAGGCCTGTCCATCAACCGTCCTAGCAGACCATGTGCAGGGGGCTCTAGGCAGTCCCAGCAGGGATGTAGCTCCAGTCAACATACCTCTGCCTCTGATGATAGTACCCAGTCAGGCTTGGTACCCGATACTATCCGTAGCACCCCTGCCAGGCACAGGTTCCATGTCCGTGCCCATAGACAATGATCTGTACAGCCTGGCAGGTACAGTCTGTGGCTGTCCCACAACCTCCCGTATATGGCAGCCACATGGTGGAGCTGTGTGCATGCAGACACACAAACATAAACCAAACACCTGGGGCTCACACAGACACGCACACATCACATCAACATTGGCCCATGCTGTACTGTTGTCTCACACACACACACACACACACACACACACACACACACACACACACACACACACACACACACACACACAGACATGTTGATTGGATGGGTCAATGTTGGGCTCTGGCAAACCGGCAACACACTCTGTGCATATGATGAGACTTGTGCCACCTCCTGTCATCTGTAACACTGATGCAGGAACAGACTAACATGGTGCTGATGCACAGGGTGACTTTGTAGCAGTGTAGCAATGTTAGCAGACTGTCGACAGGAAAGTGTAATGATATCCTTGTAGGTATATCTGAGCAGGCATGGTGCATCGAAGCTATGGTTGTCAATGTCGTATTGTGTACACCTGTGTTATGTCTGAGTATGTCTTGTTTGCCCATGTGCCACATGGATGCAGTGTGTAGTGTTGGCAGCATGTGTTAGTGAGTGGACAGTACGTGTGTGATGTGTGCAGTACAGATTTGCAGGTGTACATCTGTGAACATGGTGGGGGTGCACTGTCTGCATGTACATGCATACTGGACACATGGGATGTGTGACATACCCTGTATTATACAGTGTTAACATCTCCGAGTATCTCTTGGTGGCCAGTATGCATACTACTACAGATATGTTCTAACATGGGTATACAAGTGTGTGACATGGTTTGGCACTCTGCTGTGGGTGATACTGTTACTAACTGCCACTGTTTAACATTCTGGTAGCATACACAGCCTCGTCAGCCTGACTATAAACAATTATCAGATGATGTACAGACAAGTGACACACAGATGTAGTGAACTCAGTAACAGTTGTATCCTTCTGATACTATACTATAACAGTAACCAGTGGTATTGACTGCCACCCTTTCCTGGGCCCACACATGTTTGGCATATAGCCTCTTAGTTTCACGCAAACACACTAGGGATATGTCCATCCACATCTGGAAATGCATGCAGTGGCCTACAATGCAGTCTCCAGATGGGACACATATCCTACACAAGGGTGTCATACAGACAGATGCCTGTTGTCCAACACATGCTGCAGAGCTGCAAGCCTACTATAGCATTGTCATCCACATTTACTATACATAGTATCCTGAGAGAATCTGGGCAACTTGGGGCAATGCAACAATTGCCTCGTACACAGACAACCCTCTCCTCCTACCACCCAACACTACAACCTGTGAGAGATGCACTGATATTGCCAGACTGGAAGCAGTGGTCTCTTCACCCATGACTAGACTAGACAGTCAAGAGGTGATGGTAAACACTTGCACCACACCACACTTATCACATAGTCCCTCAAAACCTACAACCCCCTAACACACACATAGAAACACAAAACACACACCTACATTCACGGATCCTCTCAATAGAAACCTGCCCAAGCTTCAGACACATCCAAAGTATAAACGCAAGCAAACCCCACCCCCCAACATAACCCAAATGACACATAGACCACTAACTCAGTGTGCCACCCAAACACAGCCCATAAGGCATAACAACGTAACCAACAGTCTAGTCATAGGTGACTCTATAGTCAGGCAAACTGATGTTCCACTCACTAGACTAAACAAGGAGAAAATTACTATCAACTGCCTGTCAGGTGCCAGGATCCACCACATAACGCATGCACTCGGGTCACTCTACAATAAGTACAAATATGACACTGTCATTGCCCATGTTGGTTTGAATTACCTGAGACGTACCTCTGTGGACTATATGAAAAGAGACATGGAGGAGCTCTCCAATATTGTATCCCAGCCAGATATGACCCTAACCTTCAGTAGCATCCTGCCATCACCCAGAATGATACCACAGTACAAGGACAAAATGATTGCCTTCAACAATTGGCTATGCTTCTGGTGTAATTCTAAGGGGATCCAGTATTTGTCTGCCTGGGATGACATGATCGACAGACCACAATACTTTGCCAGAGATGGCCTGCACCTGTCGCCCTTAGGATTACAATAACATTGTCATCTGTGCAGTGGCAGGGACCTGGTTCAAAGCTCCTGAGAGCACCCCTGCATTACCAGGCCACAATTCTTACCACACCTTTCAACCACATAACCCTGAACGAAGCACTAAAGTCAGCGGCATGTCCATATTCATTAAGGATATCCACACCTCCAGGCTAGTGACTGCTGATTCCTACACATATGCACTTTATAAGCACTTACATGAGTACATGGAGCATGCTATCCCTAATAGAACCAAGATGTTATCCTCCAAGAAAAGGGTAGACAATCTGGTGGTCCTCTGCCATAAACAAACTCTACAACGGATGAAAGAAACTGTTGCAAAAAAGAGTAGAACCCATGACTGGTGGAACTCCCTGGTCAACCACAGTATGAAGCTGAGATCCCTCATAAAATCCTCCAAAGCTAGTTACGGAAACTAAATTGCCACTGACTCTGACGACAACCACAAAGCATTTTATAGCTATGTCATGAATCTAAATGGGAACACTCAGATCTGCTCTGAGTTACAGCACAATGGCACTAAATATACAGAACCAACTGATATTCCCAACATCCGAGCTGATAAATTCAGTGCTAACTTTAACACCCTCTCACCCCCTAGAGGGCACATCTGTATACCGGATGTATGCAAGGTTACTATAATCACGGCTGCACACGTGAAACACACACTCTCTAAAGCCGAGAACACAACATCCATGGGACCTGTCAATATCCCAGGCTGCATTCTACACAAACTACAGAATGAACCGGCACCCTACCTAAGTACCATGTTCAATCATAGCCTCACCTCAGGCTTTGTACCCACTGAATGGCGCAGTGCGATGGTTATCCCACTCCACAAAGGTGGAGCCATGAAGGACCCCAGGAACTACCGGCCCATTAGCCTGACGAGCCTGGTCTGCAAGGCCATGGAACATATCATCGTGGAACTCAGAAACAAAGACATTGGTAATCTCCAAACTCTGGAGCTTAACCAGTATGGATTTGTAAAAGGCAGATCATGCCTCCTACACCTGACTGACGTCTTTGAACCAGTCACCAAAGCCATACATGAGGGTAACATGGTTCACACAGCTTATCTAGATCTCGCCAAGGCTTTCAACACCATCCCCCACTCTGGAATTCTAGGTAAGGTCACTAAACTAGGTATAAACCCCTATGTCACAAGATGGGTTGCCAACTGGCTCACAGACAGCACCCACACTGTGGATGTAGCAGATTCCAAATCCGATATCAGACCACTGACGAGTGGAGTACCACAGGGTTCAGTCCTGGGTCCTCACCTGGTATCTACTTCTCTGAAGTGCAGGCTAACACAGAAGGTCTTTGGCTAACAATGTTTGCAGATGACTACGAACTAGGAGCCATAATCACAACTCCTAATGATGTGGACAAACTACAAAAGGGCCTCCCTGAGACAAATACCTGGTGTCAAAGCCATGTCCAGAAGCTCAATGCCAAACAGTGTATTGTCATCCCCTTTGGTAAAAACTCTGTACCCAAGACCTACCACATAGCTGGTAGTCTACTTAATGCCAAACATGTGTTAACAGACCCTGGGACACAGGTGGACAGTAGTCTCCCC
Organism: Protopterus annectens; assembly: GCF_019279795.1. Classification (NCBI taxonomy): domain Eukaryota; kingdom Metazoa; phylum Chordata; order Ceratodontiformes; family Protopteridae; genus Protopterus; species Protopterus annectens. Next base: position 1,039,610,348 of record NC_056728.1, on the reverse strand, counting down.
TTTAATAATCACATTGCCACAGCAGTCAGGAAATCCATCTACATGGGTCATCTCATCACAAAAGGATTCTCACCCTGAAATAAAGAGGTCATTGTTCCACTCTACTCATCACTCATTAGACACATTACAGAGTACAATGGCCTTTTTTGTTATGTACCTCACAAGACATCTACAACAACTGGAAAGACCACAGAAGTACCTCACATAGAGGATTACTGGCCTCTAACAGATTCCCTACACAGACCGTCTCAAATAACTATAGCTTTACTCCATCGCATATCGCCTACTCAGGGCCGATCTCTGCCTAACATACAAAGCTATGTCAAACCCAGATCTGTTGGACATGCTCCAGTTAAAGAAATCTCAATCCCTCCAAGCTACACACTCTAGGGACATAAACCTTGTCACCACAATAAACAGAACATGCTGGAGGGATAGATTCCTGTCCCAGAGAATTCCCATACTCTGGAACAGGCTACCTATGTCAAACCGAGCACCTCATTAGCACTCTTCAAGATATAGCTTGATGATTGGATAGGAAGTGGTCAATTCACCCCGGGAATCACTTCTGTGGCTCTGCTCGACGGGCACAGGAAAATAAATTATTGGGTGGCGAAAGCCAGGGTACATTTTTGGCTAGGCTTGTATGGGCCCTAGCGCCAATAGCCTAGTACCTACCTATGAACCTATGAACCTATGACAGTACCACATAGGTGGTAGCCCTCAACATGTATGTTGGGTAGCAATGTGTACATACAGCCAAGTGTTATGTCTTCTCTCCTTTGGTATCCACATATCCAAAGGTATTCTGAAATCCCTTTGTGTATCACATAAGCAATAAGGGGCCTGTATGCATATCCACAAGTCTGTTGTACACCTATAATGACTGTCCATTATTGCCAGACCTTGTTGTGTATGAACATGTCTGACATATACCCCAGACATGTACCCTCGCTCACAGTAGTCTATACAAACCGTCATGGGTGTGTGTGACACAGTTGACTATGGCCACAGATCACTACAGGGGCCGGCCTTGTCACATACATACCTCTGTGACCTATGATCTGAGAAGCAGCTGCACATTCTGTCACAGATAAGAAATGCATTCATGTAGTATGCAGGCTACACACCTATGTACTACTTGAGGTCACATGTACATATATGTATTTGCCACACAGATAGCTGATGTGTGCAATGCACATACTGTTTGTTCTCTGATATGTCATACTGTAGTAAAAGAGAAACACAGATCATATTGGCCAACAGTGTCACACACACACACTTAGCAATTGCAGGATTCAAACCCTTACCTAGTTATGTTATTACACTAGTGACATCTGCATTAACACAAGGCACTATATGCTTTACTGGAGTTTTTGGTTCCACCACTATATTTGTAGGATGCTGACATCATCACACTTGGCAAAGAGCAATATACCTCATTGTAGGTATTTCCCTAGTCTCCAAAAAGGACATTTCCCTCAAAAAAAGTCACACAGACACACCTCCACACACAACAATTGCAGGATTCAAACCCCTACTTAACTATGTTATGATACTAGTGAAATACACATTTTCACGACGCGCTATATGCTTTACTGAGATTTTTAATTTCCACTGCTATATTTGTAGGATGCTGACATCTTCAGACTTGCCAAAGGGGACTATAATACTTGTCAGGTGTTTTCCTACTCACCAAAATGTGCACTTCTCTTCCAGGAAATCACACAGACACACATTCCCCCACACACACACTCAGCAATTGCAGGATTAAAACCCCTACTTAACTATGTTATGATACCAGTGAAGTATGCATTAACATGACGTGCTATATGCTTTACTGAAATTTTTCATTTCCACTGCTATATTTGTAGGATGCTGACATCATCAGACTTGCCAAAAGGGAATATAACACTTGTCAGGCGTTTTCCTACTTACCAAAAATGGCACTTCTCTCTAAGGAAATCACACAGAAACACACATTCCCCCCCACAAACACACACACACACACACACACACACACACACACACACACACACACTCAGCAATTGCAGGATTCTAATCCCTACCCAACTATGTTATGATATTAGTGAAGTACACATTAGCACAACGCATTATATGCTTTACTGGGATTTTTCATTTCCACTGCTACATTTGTCAGATGCTGACATCATCAGACTCTACCTGGTACTGTGTGCACTTTGTCTTATGCAATCCCAGGACTGCACCATGGGGGACAGCAGGTGTTAACAGCTTGAACAGGACACCACAATACTTGGCTTGTATGATCTATCTCTAGACCAGTTGCCAAGCCATCATATGACAATACATATCTATGCACAGAGTGTTGACTATGTAGATACGACATATGTCTGGAATATTGGATATTGTTTATGACTTCAATCATGTTGGACCCCATGGCCTTGCAGATCCGATGTCATAGGCATATAACACTATAGTTCCCATGGTCTGTTGTGCACCAACACTTGTGGGGTGTGCCATATGTTGCTGTAACCAGTTCAACAGTTTCATATCCTGTAGAGAGGGCAAGGCTCATCAGACTGTTCAGGTGCAGGGTCTGTTTGTTCTGCAGTTCATGTATGACACATATGGGATACATTGTAATACACTCAATGCCATGTGTTCAGCTTTGGAAGTACCTGTATATCCAATCTACATGTGAAATCCCCTGGTATGATGATAGGGCCTTTTGACAGTGGGAGGTGGCTATGTATGTATGGCCTTGTGTGACAGGGGATGTTGGCATTGTCAGTCATTTACAGTTGGCCCTGACTCAGGACATATATGAGTATACATTGCTATGTATGACATAGCTGAAGAAGTGCCATAGTTCTGTCTGGACTCCTTCACAAATAATCTTACCAAACACCAAGGAACATAGGCACTAAACCCATGTTATACACTTTTGCACACATAACACCCTACTGATCCTTTTTGTTCAGTGAAATGAGTATTTCATCATAGTATCATGACATGTCTGAGGATCGGCTTTGTGTGTAGTCTCTAGTCCAGCTGGTGAATATGGGGATTGTCAGTAAATGTTACAACTGCCTTATGTACACAGACAACCCTCCCCTCCTCCAAACATACCCGGATATTTGTGAGAGATGCAACTCCATGGACAAACTGGAGGTTGAGCTCTCTAGACCCATGACTGACACAGTCTATCAGGAGGAGAAGGTAACCACACACACTACGACTCCAGTGTCACATAGACCTATAGCAACAGCAGACCAAACACATAAACACACAATCACATACTCGGAGGCTCTAAATAAACCTCTGCCTAAGCAGCAAAGACCCCCAAAGCAGACACCCAGACACGTGCTTCCCCACCAGTATACCCACATATCACAAAGTACACAATGTCACTGTGCCACACAGTCAGTGCCCTTAAGGCTAAACAACACACCTATTACACCTGTGATAGGTGACTGTATTGTCAGACACACTGATGTCCCACAAACCAGGCTGACCAAGGTGAAGGTCACTGTAAGCTGTCTACTGGGTGCTAGGATGTACCACATAACACATGCACTCAGGTCACTCCAAAGCAAGTACAGATATGACTCCATTATTGTCCATGCTGGTGTGACTGTCCTAAGATGTTCCTCCCTGGACTACATGAAATGAGATATACAGGAGCTCTATGATCATGTAGGCCAGGCCAGTATGACCCTGTCCTTGTGTAGCATCTTACCCTCACCAAGAATGATGCCACAGTATAAAGACAACATGATCAATTTTAACAGTCGGCTAATGTATGTGTGTCATTCACAGGGGATCCAGTGTCTGTTGGCCTGGGATGACATGCTAATCATGCCACATTGCTTCACTAGGGATGCCTTGCACCTGACACCCCTGGCCTTTTGAATACTGGCTAAGGCACGTGGCACACCCATAGTGCCTTTTTTAGTCAGGGCTCACATGACAAATTCCACTCCATAGACAATACCAGGTGAAATTAACGAAGGGTAATGCTGCTCAATGCCAGAGGTGTACACCTCAAACTGCACGCTTTCAAGGCTCTCTTCAGTATGGGGAATATAAATATCTGTGCAGTAACAGTCACCTGGTTCGAGGCTCCTGACAGCACCCCAGCACTACCAGGTTACACATCATATCATGGTTTTCTGACACAATAACCAGGCCACACCACATAGGGGGGGGGGAGTATCCATATACGCCAGAGATACACAAACCTCCAGGATAGTAGCACTGCACAAATCATTGAGGACCATCCATGTGCAAGTAACAGTGGCCTAAACTGCTTTTCAGGTAGTAGCCTGCTACAGACCACACTCCCAAACCCAGGGAACACACTCGACTTTCATGAGAACAGAACACTGTAGAATATGTAGGTGTGTACAAACAACATTATATTGGATGACCTGTAGGAGCCAAACATTTACTGGGAATACTACTCAAAACTCAAGACCCTCGCACAATGGTTCCTCATATATATCAAATCAAATGCTATGGAACAAGTGGTTGACACCCCCACATAAAGGGTATACATATTGGACCTGGTCATCACCAACATGGGGACTCTATGTTCCACACCAGAGGTATACCCCTCCTTGTTAAGGTCACACCATACATTTATGTCACCGGACATCCATATCCCATCCCCACACCCAGCCAAGGTAATCTCGGTGAGGTACTTCTCAAAAGCAAACGTCATACTTCTCAGAACAGAGGTGTTTTTCTTCAAAGCACCCAGGCCACTGGGAACTACGACTCATATCACAGTATCCTTTAGAAACCCACTGTATGGACACCTACAGGAATGCATGGATCATGCTATCCCACATGACTCCAAGACTCACTCCTCTAAAGGCAGGTGACCTGTCTGGTGTACCCCGGCCATAAATAAGCTATGCAACAAGAGGAGGAGGCTACTACATGATAGAGCAGTCTCCCACAAAGGGGAGGCATCTCTGATCAGTACTAGCAAGAAGCTACAATCAGTCATAACATCATGTAAGACCAGCTTCGACACTACGATTGCACATGACACTAAAGGCAATAACAAGCCCTTCTTTAGTTATGTCAGGAACCTGGGTGGCAACTCCCAGATATGCTCTGAGTTACTGCATAATGACAATGAAAGACACTTAACCCACACACATTGCCAAAATCCTGGCAGACAGGTTGAGTGCATATTCCTAACCCCTATCCCCCACACACACATGTCCCTGACAACAGAGTGTAGCCTCCCTGACATCACTGATGAACATGTGAGAGCTGCCCTCTCCAAAGCAATAACACAGCATCAATGGGTCCAGACGGTGTCACAGGCTGCATCCTACACATGCTTCATGAAGAACATAACACTCACATAACATCACTGTTCAATATCAGACTTACTACAGGATATGTACCCAAGGAATGGCATACAACAACAGTGGTCCTGCTCCACCATGGTAGTTCCACAAGGGACCCTGGACACTATCAGCCTATAAGCCTGACTAGCCTGGTCTGCAAAGCTATGGAGAGTATCATCCTGGGACACATTTACAGACGTTGACAACCTCCAGACACTGGATCCTACCCAATTCACCTTTGTTAAGGGCAGATCTTGACTCTTGCACCTGCCAACTTCTTTGAATCAGTTACCAGGGCCATACACATAGGGAAGGTAGTCCATACAGCCTACCTGGACCTTACAGACCCCTTTGGCACAATACCACACTCAGACATCTTAGATACACTCACCAGCTTACATATCAACACATATGTCCCAAGTTGGATTGCAAACTGAATCAGGGATAGCACCCACATGTTCAGACGTGCAGGTGCCATGTCAGACTCTACACCAGTTACATGTGGCATCCCACAAGGCTCAGTTCTGAGACCTGTCTTGTTCAGTATATATTCCTGCAAGGTACAGGCTAACATGGGGGGAGTATGGCTGACCAGGTTCACAGATGACTGCAGACCAGGTGCCATAATCGACTCTCCAGCTGACCATGCATCCTCCTACAGGGTCTCCCAGAGATGGATAAGTGGTCCCAGAGCCATAGCCTACAACTAACTGCCATACAATGCATACACATCCCCTTTGTGAATGACAAAGTGCACACAGATTAACACATAGGTGGTAATCCATTACATAGAGAAGGTGTACATATGGATTTGGGGTCCACAGTAGATACTCATCTCTCCTTTGAATATCACATTGGCAAACTGGTTAGGTAGACCTTCTATATAGCCCACCTTGTCCCAAAAGGTTACACATCTAAATCCAGAGAGGTCATTGTGCACCTGTACTCATCACATCCATAGTTGAGTACACTGTCCCATTTGGGATGTACCTTACCCGACACCTGCAGCAACTGTCATGACCCCTAAGGTACCTCACGAAGTGAAACAGGAGACTCATACAGATGCCCTACACAGTTCAGCTACAGAAACACCAGCTGTACTCGGTTGCTTAACGCTTACCCAGATGCAATCTGTGGCTGCTGTATGCAGCCATGTCCAGCCCAGACTTGTTGGACATGCTTCACCACAGGATATCAGAATCCCTTACAGTTACACACTCCAGGACTTCTACCTCAGCACAGAATTAATAGGACATGCTGGAGGGACAGATTCATATCCCAGAGGCTCCCCTCACTCTGGGACGACATCCCAGTCCAAGTTAGGCAGAGCCCCTCACTGACCCTCTTCAAGGGAAATTCTAACAAGTGGATGGGAGATCATACATTTACCCCTGGGATCTCTTCTGGGTCCCTGATAGACAGAGGCACAGTACACTAACCATACTACGGCTATCTTGTGTGACCTATTATTCAAAGGCACAGGGTGGTGACAGCCATACACACTCTGGCTAGGCTTCTGAATGCCTTAGGTCTGATACCTAGTATCAACCTATGAACCTATGTCCCCATGATAATGTTTGGAGTGCACATTATTTATTGATGATACTGACTGCAGATGTGTTATCTTCTTTACTTTCCCACTTTCTATGTAAAACATATTTATCTGTTGTACATATTTGATTATGACAGGAATCCCAGACGTGATATATATGTCTGTTGTCTTATAACTGTCTGCACAAAGCAGGATTGTTGGCTAGGGAGAGGTTCGTGGGTTAATAGGTGAACTGCCAGATATGTCTGGCCCACTGCTGCACTCAGACAAGGCCTTAGTGTGTGAGCATGCCCAGTTTGCACATTCACTGTTTTGTTGCCTGACAATTGTTTCATTTCTTTAAGTGTGTGAGCATGCCCAGTGAGACCTTTCAGTATGTTGCTGTCTGGAGGCCAGTACATTTGTTACCATGTGTGAACATGCCCAATATTAACATGTGTACTATGTGTGTTTGACATCAAGTTATATTTATACTGCAGGGCTCACTTTTGTGTCATAAGTTGACATGTATTATGCTGTGACTGCAGGGTTTCTATGACACACTTTGCATACACTTATCAGCATGTCTTCATACAACCAAAACCAAATTAGATCCAAACCAGACCAAGAACAAAATGATGTATCCAAAGGCTCAACAGGAACAAAAAATTCAAAATGACTTAAATAAAACTCTTCATACAAACTGACCAGTGAAATGCTGTCTTGGTTTGGTGGTTTGGTACTGTGACTATAGTGTACAGTATCCTGGGTTCGAGGCCTGTCACTGCTTTAAATTTTCATACTGGCCAGACCAGACTGCTTAAGGTCAAATAAAGCATATATGTGCATGTTTACCTGCTTTTGCTCAACTATGGGCAAATTTGACCAGACTTGACCAACATTGCTCAACAGTTTTCAACATTGCTGAACGTTGGCCAATATTGCTCAAAATTGCCCAAAGTTGTGCCAGTTAGTGTGTACACTTATGTTTACATATGCTACATAGTGGCAAAGCTGTTTAGCACTGCTTTATATTGCTTAACACAGGTCAATCATGCCTCAGGTGGTGCTGCAGGGCTGCCTATGTCGTATGCACATAGTACACTCCCTATACATGTTTGACAACAGGTAGTGTCAAGTTAGGCATCCCTTTTACTGTATGTGCAGGTCAGGGAGAGGTATCATTTCCAGGGTTCCTACTGAGCCAGTGTATGTGCTATGCATTGCCTCTTTGCAAAGGCCAAAGCATACTGGGCACGCCTCCTTCTGCCTACTGGGACAGGCTGAGGTTGTTCCTCCTCCGAGTCACCCTCCGCCTGTGATGGCCTTGGCAATGGTGAGGGGCTGTTTGGCCCGGGCCTATGCTGATCCTGCTGCAGCTGTTTTTGCAAGATCATATTATGTAGCATAGCACATACCATGACAATTTGGGTACATGTAGTTGGTGAGTACTGCAAGGCTCCACCAGAGGTGTCCAGGCACCGGAACCGTGACTTGAGCAGCCCAAACACATGCTCGATTACATTTCATGTTTGTGCATGTGCCTCATTATGGCGTTCCTGTTCTGGTGTGTGCGCATTTCTGGTGGGTGTCATCAGCCACGGCTCCAGTGCATATCCAGCATCCCCCACTAAGTGACCATGAGGGATGTCCCCATTGGCAAATGTCTGGTACAGCTGCGTCAGATGCCAGATATGGGAATCGTGGTAGCTTCCAGGGCAGCCAGCACACACATTCATTATTATGCCCTGGGCATCACACACAACCTGGCAGTTGATGGAGGGGAAGCCCTTGTGGTTAATGTAGGCCCTACCCCGCTCACCAGCTGGTGCTTTGATCCGTATGTGCATACAGTCTATTGCACCCACTACCTCAGAATATTCTGCTATTTGCTGGAAGAGACACATATTGCTGGTCAATACCTCATGGGAATTGGGGAAATATACATGATCACCGACATGTGCTGACATGGCATCCAGGAACTGGTGCAGTACCCTGGATGCTGATGCCTGTGATATCCCCATTATATCACCAGTTGGTCTCTAGAAGGTACCTGTTGCTAGTATTCATAGGCCAACACATACCTTGGTTTCTACTGGGATGGGTTCCCCTCTCTTGGTTCTGTGTGTGAGGTGTGGCCTGCACAGCTCAACAATTTGCTGCATGAGGTCTCTGTCCACTCTATAGCGCTCCACTATCTCCAGCTCATGTAGCCCCTGGTAGGTTACCCTGGGCCTGTACACTCTTCTCCGTCTCCTCACTGGGGGTTGGTTGGCAGCATTCCCATTGTCACCACCCTCAGCATGTTGAATATGTCGGTTTATGACAGCAATGGCAGCCCCTAACATTTCTTTGTCTCAGTTAAGCCTTTTCAGTATTCACTTCTCTTAGCTTACTGCAGTGCTGCAGTGTCTCTGAGGAATACATGGTGAAAAGTTGTTTGCAGAGTTTTAAGTGCTGGGCTGGGCTGGGCTGGGCTGGTTTACTGCCTGCGTAATTGCCTGATTCTGATTTCCACCTGCTAGCTCTGCTGATTCTCCCTGGTTAACTTCCTACTGTTTGTTGTGCTTCCTTTTCCCTTTCCATTTCCTCAGGGGGGCAACGCCGTGCACACAAGTGAAAACACGGGCACACGCGCTAAAACACTCACACACAGGCTTAAACAGAGTTACACTAGCGAATTCCTGTTTAAACGCATGCACACAGGCTTACACGGCCTAACACTTGCTTATTCCTGCTTAAATGCATGCACACAAGCGCAAATGCGCTTACACAGACTTAGACAACATTACACATGCTAACTCCTGCTTATACACGCGCACACAGTCTTACTCAGATATACAGGCGTGCACACGCGAGCATACACGTTGCAAGCATTTTTACAAGAAACTTTGGTGTTATCCACAGTGTGCACATTCTATTTCTTGACTTTAGCTAGGATACCTGGTGACACACCTCTTCCAGTGATGAGCAACTGAGAGCTAATACATGCCACTCTGCTCCAATGAGCTTATCTTCTTTCATACATACCCCCCTCGTGATGTCACCTATATCCTACTCTGTTACTCCCCTTATCCTAGTCTTACACTCCACTGACTGTGCTCATTTGCTATGTAGACTTGGGATTCACTAATCTTACCCTCATTTGCATAGGACTGCCTACTAATACTTGGTTACATCTCTTAGACAACCTTTACTCAGTAGCCATGTTGTCTTCAGTCTGCCATTGCCTTGCATTGTACATTGAAAATTCCCATAAAATCCCCATTTGTAGGTTTTAAGTTTTATTTTTCTGGTTTTTAGAGAACAGCCCATTTGTGCGGCGCTGTGCTATGCTTAAACATCAGAGAAAAAAAAATTTTTTTTTTTCATATTGCATCAGGAAACATTGCCAATGGCCGTATATTTGGCCATTGGCAAGCTTCCTCTACTGGATGCAACCTTTATTTGGAGCTGTCACGGCTCCGTTTTGCTATTTGCAGAACAGTACTCAGTTGTCAACTGAGTACATTTCTGCAAATAACACTGCTCTTACTCAGACAGGTTTAGGTTTCCTGAATCACAAATCTACCTCATTTGCATGCCTTTCGGCTGCAATTGAGGTAATTTGCATATCCGTGCCTTGTCCGTGTAAGAGCCGTTTCAGGAGCTCTCTTGCACGCCCCTGCAGGCTGTTCCTGGATCGCTCGTCGGACATGATGGCTGCATGGAGTCTTACTCTACTCTTAGACTCCGTGCAAGCCAAGCCATCGTGAATCCAGCCCAAATTCTTTTTTAGTCCTTTAGTGTATAAAGATGTTATCACTAGAGATGTATCTACAGCAGACACAATTATAACAAGGAAAAGTTCCCCCCTTTTTTACTTGTATAACCTCTGTTCATTCATATAGTAGAATTCACATCCTTGTAACAGGGTCTCTTTTTCAGGTTTTGACAATTCTTACAGGCAAAACTATGCCTACTGCCAATAAATTGTTTTAATTCAGCCATAGCCTACAAAATATCCCAATTCATAGAAATTATTCTTTTAACACCTTTAGTGCTTCTGCTGTAGGTGGTGACATATATTAAATGATTGCTTTGTAATACTCGGCTACCATGATTATCATCAGTCACTCTGTCAATGAAAACAAGGAATAATAAATATCAGCATTGCTTGTTTCTTTAATGACATAGGCAGAGATAAGATGCTCCAGTTCTTAATGTGAAGTTAGACATTAAAACTGCAACAAAAGTGTATTCTATTATCTCAAACAAAGTAGGATATGTATGCATGCATTGTTATATACTTGAAGCTATTATAATCATTATTATTATTATTTTATTTATGAGGGGATCTTGCAGTTACAGAGTGTAAGGGTGGAAATCTTTATCTGATGGTTACCCTTTTGTCTATATTGGTCTTGTACTAAAACAGGGAACCAAATTGCTGAATAAATCAAGGCACTGGGTTAGCTGCCAGGTTTCTTAAGTACAAGATATACAGAAACCTGTAGCATCTTATGGTCTGAGTCACTTAATATGAATCCACTTATTAATGACTCATCTTTAACCTGAGTCAATGAACTTGAAAAAGAAATGCCAAACTGGGGAACTGAGGAAATGGGTCCACCTATCTTTTACCACTGGGCAAGCACATTGTCTAGAACATTTTCCTACTGTTTTATAGTTGAGTTGTGGGGATTTGTTTTATTCATTCATTCCGGGCCTAACAGAAGTTAATGTAGTCCTCTAAGCTCTGTATCTGACATAATTTCATCTGGCGACATATGTGGATGATAATAAGAAGCCTCCTTGTCCTTTAGCAGCCTAAAGGAGGTAATAAGTATATGTAACTTGACACCTCACAGGTAATAAACGTGTAATATGATAACTCACAGGTAATCAGTATCTGTAATATGATACCTCACAAGTAATGAATATATGTAATATGACAACTATCCAATTCTCGTAGATTTAGATATATCAATGGATATTATGAAATAAAAAGGAAGAGAAGCTTGAGAATGGCTAGCTATAGGTCTAGTTAATAAGGTACAGCTAATTTATTATAGCATGTATTTACTTATCTCCTGATCTCTGAGACAACTGGCTGGAAGAGGTCCATTTTCACAGATTTCTAAAGTTTATTCCATAAAAAAATAAAAAATATAATATAGATCATAGAATCATAGGAAGTTACTAGGCTATTGGCCCTGAGACCCTTACAAGCCTAGCCAAGAATTTAGCCCATGTTCCAATTTGCACAGAAAAATATACATACAATTTTATCTCAGCAATGACTGAAGTAATATTTATTCACAGAAGAAATGCCAATGTGGGTTTGTGCAGTTTGTTGTGATCTCATTCTACAACCCAAAGCAGTGCTGTGGGGTGAATTGACAGTCTTTGTAAATTACCCACAGGCATGCATGCAGTGAATGAGCAAGTGTACACATCATTCCTCTCAACTGTACAGATTTTCACAGAATGTCCAGATTTTTGCCCCCAATTTTTAGTCTGTTTCTCATAAAACTGTGGTCTTCTGTCAGATCATTGAAGGTTGAAGTCAGAAAATAATGCCATTCATTTGAGTTTCAGACATCATACACTTCAGAAAATGTATGCTAATGCACAACCTGTTACTCTATTAACTTTCTAAGTTTGTAAGAGTAATATTAAAAAAGTATCCCTATTTCTGGGCCTTTGTCCTCCCATTATTTATGGTTCTGTCCAGATTTCTTGCTCTAAGAGGTTGAGAGGTATGGTATACATGCATTCCGCAGTTGACTGACATCCCATCCATATAAGTTCTTCAACTAGCGACCACTGAGTGCATGGATAGATTTCAGCTCTCGCATACCTTTCAACAGAATAAAAAAGTATTAAAGAATAGATGAATGCAAAATGTTTACTAGTTGTTTGTCTTTCTGCTTTTCCCGGTAAGGGGTCACCACAGCAGAACTCTGGTCCGCTAATGATTGGCAGTAGATTTTTAGGAAATACCAAGGTGGCAGCTCAACCTTCTATGAAGGCATGCCCATTTACACATGCATGTCTTTCGAACACTACCCAACCGCGGGGAGGACATGCAGACTCCACACAGAAGGCACTCCCAATCCCAGCTGAGAATCGAACGGGAGAACCTCTTGCTGTGAGGTAACAACACTACCGCCATACCACCGCGGCTTAGAAGTACTAAATAATTAAGTAACAATTAAGTAAAATGCAAGGCTTAATATTTCTAACAGAAATAAAGTGTTTCATAGAAGATTTTACGACATAGCAAAGGAATGATCCAAGGAAATTCTACTCCATTTTTTTTGTACAAATTAGAGAAAACTACATAGGCAGATTTAAGCAATTTGCTTATTCCCTAGCTTATAATCAAGGTCATGGGTCATGATTCAAAGGCCAGCAGTAAGTATATCCACTATATGAGATTTAATATGTTTAGATAACAGCAAAAAAAAAAACACGGCTTTAGTTTGTTTCAGTAATGAGTGTGCCAACTAGATATGTGACTGTGTGTTAGAACCTCACTTTGCCAACGAAAATTCTTTACATTACTATTTCAGCCCACACTTTGGATTGCTTCTAATAATTTAACTGTCAAGTTAGACTATTCAAGAATATGTAAACTTGCAAATTTAAATATCTTGCTATACAATTTCTGTTAGCCAGTGTAAATAAATCAAGCTCATCTGTTAAGATAGAAACATTTTATGCTAGAATAAGGGTAGACAATGTACCAGTGCATTACTTGTATTATTCTTATTCAGTCTGCACATAAGGTAAATACCAATGGCTCTGATTTACTGGAATTTCCATAAAATATTCTTAAAACTACTACCAGTATGATACCCATGTGCAGAGCTTTCTTAAATTGTGTAAGTCTATATGATGCTTATTCTGTTGAACAAAATATGCATTTAATATTAAAAACAGATGAAAACTGTAGATTATTTATTGATTTATTTATAAAAATTTCCCACTATGATTCCCAAAACATCGTTATGATCTCAGCTTTCAAAATGTCATTCCAGTAACTTGTT
>NC_056728.1:1039578935-1039591435 GCF_019279795.1 Protopterus annectens | reverse complement strand
GTCTTTAAAGCATGCTACCCGCAAATCCTAAAATTGTAAGCTTTAATCATCTTACAAACCCACCACCAATATCCTAGAAGACTTTTTAACAGTTCACCCTTCCCAATCACACTCATTTGTTGTAGTTTTAGTAAAAGAGTAGAAAGTATACCATGTCACAAAATCTGTTTGTGATAATACGTAAGTACCACAATTTGTTTCCCCAACATCTCTGTCAAAGTAATCTGTGGGAAATTTTTAAAAACTGCTGATTTGTTACATTCCCAAAAAGACATGTTCCCATTTATCTTGTTTTCCTCATCACACCTCCAGTATTTGCTACCTAACTGAAGTATATTTGAGGCATAAAAATGCCTATGCAAATATTTTCATGCAAAAATCCTAAACCTTCTAGACTTTGTTTCATAGTTAAGAGTCTTACAGACTTCTTCCCATTGCTACTTTGTAACCTATTTTTCCATTCTCTTTTCTCAATATTTTCAAACCTCCTCTGATTGATTGTTATAGTTATTGTGCAAAATTTTATATAGCCTACTAATTATTCCTAACAGCAGCTTCTGCTCTACATTCATCTAAAAAGTCCACCAGAGCTAGTCTTTCACTTAGCTCTCCCCATCCCTTTCTGTTTGTCTGTACTGTGCTTCAATCCCTGATGGGGAAGGTAGTAGCCAAACTTCTGCTCAACCTTCTCACACTCTTTACCTTGCCCTCTCAAGTTATTTTCTCCCAATACCTTGGTCTCTTTGCTAATTTCCTCCATTAAATTCCATCTCCTTCTTGTCTACTTTCTATACCTACATGCAAATATAAATGTTGGTAAAATTTCCTTTCTTCATTCCTACACTTAGTTCTTAGAATACTTTCTGCTACTATACAAATTTAATATTCTGTGTGGTTGTTATTTTTATCAGGCACGTCCATCCAAAATCCTAGCCTCTCATTATCTCTTAAATGATCCCCATGATTCATCATCATTGTTTTCCAATTGGATTTATAACCTTCTGCTTGAAGTTATGAATAAGAGCCTTAACAGTGTACTCTTCCAATCAGGTAATCCTAAACTAACTTGTTCTATGGAAAGAATCAGCTTATCCCATTTAGGCTTTGCCCTCTTGCCCTCCCAAATAAATTCCTTCAACTTTTTATTATCATCCACAACTTCTCCTCTGGTTGATAAAAATATGTCTGATCTGTAATTTAACAGAGGGCTCAAACAATGCTGTTCAATGGAGAAATAAGCCACAAACTATTATACTGTGAAAGAGAAAACAGTATAGCACATGTAACAATTATATGTGAAATGGAACTAGACCGTGTCTTATCATACATATGAAGAAAGGTCTTTTATATTGACAGATTTCTTCCTTGTATACAGGGCTTTCAAAATTCTTTAATGAAATCAAAAAACTTGAGACAGAGAGAGAGAGAGAAAACAGCTATTTACTGGGAGTCAAAACTTCACTAATCAGGCTGAAAGCCCCAGTAATTTTTGCTAGAGATGCAGTATTCTCCTGTGTTGCTGAAAATAAAAACAATGCTTCCTAATAAGTAAGAAAAAGAGCTCTTTCCATGTCCTTAGCATGCATGCAAGACACATGGCTGTCTGACCAGGAGCTATAGAGTTAGAATCAACTGAGCATTTTCATGTGCTGCATTTAGCAAACCTGTTTGATTTAGTAGAGCTAGAAGTAGCTTATCTTTGACCCAACCCATTACAAGCTATTGAGACCCTGATCCAAATCCTAGATGAGTGAGTATTCTCCAAAGATGTAAAGTATTTCTTGGGCTGCTATTCCCAAGCAGCAGTCAAATTCTGAAATATCTGAAGCTATATCTATCAGTCTTGATCCAGACGAGTCACTTGACTGAAAACAACTGCCAGAAAATTCTCCATCCTTAAAAGATGAACTATGTGTGGCTAACCATCCATAAATAGCACCATTTAAGCCTGCAAAGGTGGTAGGATCTTGTGTCATACTGTTTACTTATGTAGTTACTCACCCATTGAATAGTACGTATGTACCTGCAGGATTCTTGGAGTCATGAATTGCTTGAATGTTTTCCATTTCATAGGCATTATTAACATATCTTTCATACTGTATTCATCATCATTTACAGTGAAGACCAGATTTACAAGATCTTCCAGAAACTACAGGTGCTAGACTGAGAGACATCTGTAGCTATAGTATAAGTGGCTTGAAGGGACATAAATGATATTAAGATGTTTTAGACAACTGCCTCCAACTACCAGTTGACTTCTATATCAAGGGTTTGATCAGACGTAGGTTCTGATCCAATGGATATACCGATTGATTCTCAAAGTTTCTGTAGGTAATAATGAGCTTTTTTGCATGAGCTGTGTGGCATGCAGAACCACTATTCTATTGACTGCAATATGACCCAATAGTGCCAGAAAAATCCTTGCTAAAATTCTAGGCTAGATTGTTAACCACAGAAAAAAGGAGACCACATCTTACATGCTTGTTAGGGTTAGAAACACCTGCTGTTACATAGAATCCATGACTGTTCATAGACTTGAATATCTGAGAAAATTAGATGTGATTTCTTTCATTGATCACTTATTCCAGGAACCTTGGAAATGAATTACGAAACTGAGACTGACCACTAATTAGTGAGTAGACACCTAACTTGGTATCTAACTAGGGATAACTGTGCATGTCCTTTTCTATAAGTACTGTAATCTAGCCCTATCAATTCTTTACAAGTAGAGGGGAAAGATTATTTTGCAGGGTTCAAAGATCTCTGTAGATTGTTATTGTTAAATTAAAAGATGATTGCTTTTTGGAAGTTAACCCGTGGTATGATTTTAAAGAGCAAAGACACTGTATTGTCAATTAAGGTTTGTATATTTTCCCTATAGTAACATATGGCTGGGAGAGCAGGATTATAAGCAGGGGGCTGTGTCAGAAAATCAGTGCTTTTGAAATGTGGTGTTGGATGAAATGTTTGAGGGTTTTGTGTACTGCAAAAAGATTGAATCAGTCAATACTTAAATCCCGACTGTTCAATGGAAAGCCTGATTGTTAAACTAAAACTCAAAAAACTTTGGCCACATAATGTGAAGACAGGATTCTCCAAAGAACACACTGATGCTGGGAAAGATTGAAGCAAAATATGAAGTGGTAGCAGAGGCAAAAGTAGATGGATGGCATTACTTTTTTTATTTTATTTTATTTTATTGAGATTTTAGTAGCAGGGAAAACATAATAAACTGAACAGAATAAAAAATAACTTTTTACAAGAGTCAATAACAAGAAAACTATATATAAAGATAATTACATTTTTGAACAATCACTATTTATCAAGAAGATCCTTTAGCCAAGATTTATACAAATGCATAACATTAGAAGTTCTTATCTTTATAGTTGATAATTCATTTTAACAAACAGTTTTTGATAAATTGATAAATTCAATAAATAAAGGAGTAGTTTTGTTTTTCAATTTTTAGTAATTATTTTTCTAGCTATAGCTAAAATCAACCAAATAAGAGGCACTTGCATCTTAGGAATAATTGCAGGAATTGGAGCATTAAATAAAATTATCCATGACCATGACGCTTGAATAAAATTATTAATATCTTTCCAAAAAGGAGTTACTATCTTACATTCCAACAACATGTGTATCCAATCAGCTTCTATAACTAAATCAAATCTCAAGCATTTAATACTAGTTGATTTGTACATTAAGGCACATTTATGTGGTGTGATATAGTGTCTATGTAAATATTTCCATGTGAAAGTTTTTCATTGTAATGAAGATGCAGTTCTCCCTGCAGATTGTAATACCATTTTTTTATTTTCATCTGAGAAGACGCTGTTATCAAATTGTGATGAATGGATGAGATTACTAATGTAACCTATATGCAGCTGGAAGAACTTAAAGAAACAGTTCTTGACAGAAAGAAGAGGTGCTAAAATCCTCGATGTTTCAAAGAGAAGTATTTGACTAAACTAAACAACATATGTGTGTGTGTGTGTGTGTGTGTGTGTGTGTGTGTGTGTGTGTGTGTGTGTGTGTGTGTATATATATATATATGTATATATATATATATATATATATATATATATGTAAATATGGGTCTACTGTATAAATTAGAAAATACACTTCTTCGAACTCACACAGCAGACCCTGGGTTGCGCGAAAGTGCACTTAATTGAAAGTGCACGTTTGCGAAACCCGCTTCAGCAAACGGGCTACTACTGATTTTAGTGCAGTAGTTATGGACCTTAGGGTTAGGGCACACATCATGGTAAGGGGATAGCTAGTAGGGCTATCCCCTTACCATGACCCACACCATAACCCTAAGGTCCGTGACTACCGCACCACAGTGGAGGATAGCCTGTCCTCCACTGTGGTGCGGTAGTCACAGACCATAGGGTTAGGGTGCAGGTCATGGTAAGGGGACAGTTAGTAGGGCTATTCCCTTACCATGACCCGTGCGCTAACCCTAAGGTCCATAACTACTGCACCACAGTGGAGGACATAGCATGTTTTCCTGCTGTCCTCCACTGTGGTGCGATCCATTCGTAGAAGCTGAGTTCACGAAAGTGCACTTTCGAATAAGTGCACTTTCATGTAACTGAGCGGTCTACTGCTCTTTTTTGAATACGTGGTATTCAATGAAAAGCAGTAGACCCATATATATATATATATATATATATATATGTATATATATATATATATATATATATATATATATATATATATATATATACATTTATGTGTACATATATATATAAAATGTGTGTGTGTGTGTGTGTGTGTGTGTGTGTGCGTATATAATATATATATATATATATATATATATATATATACACGTGTGTGTGTGTGTGTGTGTGTGTGTGTGTGTGTGTGTGTGTGTGTGTGTGTGTGTGTGTATGTGTGTGCGTGTGTGTGTATTTATAAATATATAGGGGCCCTGCATTTGGTCTAAATGCTTGTTTGCCAATTGTTTAACCAACTGCATTTGGTCAATATATACAGATTGTCAGCAAGTGTGCCAGATCAACAATCTCAGGTAAAGGAATATTCCCTTTCCTTGGGGACTGCATGATCTCATAGTACATATAATTAGCAGGTGGTGAGGGGGGTATCAGCCCCACACATGGGGCAGCTTGGTGGGCAGAACATTATGTTATTTCGGTATTCTTTTGTGAAAGTTGCATGTGCCAAGGTTCTTTCTCGGCACATGAGTGGTAAACGATT
The DNA here is from genome assembly GCF_019279795.1 of Protopterus annectens. Classification (NCBI taxonomy): domain Eukaryota; kingdom Metazoa; phylum Chordata; order Ceratodontiformes; family Protopteridae; genus Protopterus; species Protopterus annectens. Next base: position 1,039,586,209 of record NC_056728.1, on the reverse strand, counting down.
GATTTTTCTGAAGTTGATATATGGGCTACATGACTAAAGTGACTACACCCATGTATGTATATAAATATATATATATATATATATATATATATATATATATATGTATATATATATATATATATATATATATATATATATATATACATATATATGGATACACTAGACAATCTCGACGTACAGAAATGTCAAAATTCAGTACGTCGAGACCGAATAGTGGAAAGTGCAGTTAACTGAAACTACACTATGCCAAATCCGCAAATGTCGAATCCGCCACTATCGTGGTGTTGCATCCGTGACGTGTGGTGCGGTTTGTCGATTTATCTGGGGTTTCAGGTAAGTGTTGTGTGTTTGAGGATAATGGGTAGGGATTTTATTGTGTGTGAGTGTGTGCAGTGGTGTTTACTGTGTGTTTGTGTGTTTAGTGCGACCTCGAATATATAAGTGGCGGGGTGTGGGGGGGTGCAGGGGGGCTTGCTCCCCTGCTTATAGGTAGGTTAAGTGTGTTTGTGTGTGTTGTTATGTTTGTTTAGTTAGGTAGGTGTATATGTGTGTGTGTGTGTGTGTGTGTGTGTGTGTGTGTGTGTGTGTGTGTGTGTGTGTGTGTGTGTGTGTGTGTGTGTGTGTGTGTGTGTGTGTGTGTGTGTGTGTGTGTGTGTGTGTGTGTGTGTGTGTGTGATTATGTCTTGGTTTGTGTGTGCGTGAATGGTCGTGATTGTAGTATTCGTGACTGTGGGTTTTCGTGTATGTGGTTTTTCGACTATTCAGTCTCGAAATACTGAAATTCGACATTTCAGTATTTTGAGATTGTATAGTGAATATATATATATATATATATATATATATATATATATATATATATATATATATATATATATATATGGGTCTAGGACTATTCACTGAAAGCACATCTCACTGAAACACATTTCACTGTGCACAATTCACTGAAAGCTCAAGTCACAGAAAACATAATTCACTGAAACACATTTCACTGAAAGTTATATATGGCCTTTTCCCCACTATAGTGCAACCCTGGAGTTAGAATATATAGTAAGGGAGGTGTGGGAGCCCCCCACCTATTTTAAATATTTTGAACTATACACATAAATACTTGCAATTTCAATAAATTACTCTTTTCTAAACTTAATATAAATCCAAACTTTTTGGGGGGTATGCCACCCGCACACCCTACTAACTATGTCAACAATACAGATGTTGACTATACAGAAAGTTGACACATTTAATCACTCTTATATCTATAGCTATATCTATATCTGTACCTATATCTATATCTATATCTATATCTGTATCTGTATCTATATATAGTTACCAGCACTTTCATCCAACTAACATTTGGTCGAAGAAAACTGAAACTGGTGTTTTTATGCAAATGTTTAAATTATCAATTATTCACTAGAGGGAATGTCTGCATTATCGATACAGGTAAGTGTGTATGTGTGTGTGACTGTCTGTTTTTTAGAGTTTGAGTAAGTGTTAGTTAACTGGGCAGCTTTAGTGTGTTTGTGTAGGTCTATGGCTTTTAGGGTTAGGTACAAAAGTGAAAAGTCCACTTGGCCACTTCAATAATGTGTACTAACCCTAATCTTGTCTCTGTCTTTAACCTTACACCTTACCTTAACAAAGACTTTCTATAACACTATCGCTATTCAGACAAATTTGGGCTAGTGTTACACAGGGTTTTGGTGAACAGTTTGCAAAAGGAAATTGCTTTCCTTTTGTCATCTTATGTAGGATAGGGGTTAATGATTGGTTAAATGGTTAAGATGTTTATTCACAAACAAAAAGTACAGAGTTTGATCGTCACCTGTGACAGAAATTGACTAGGTTTAAAATGACAGCTAGTCTAATACTTAACTATGAACCTGTATATAGTGGCTTGTGATTTTATGAATGATCAATGTAATTCATGCTGGTGTTTTTGACATTTAAACATTTTGATCATTTACACTAAATGTTATATGTGTGTGTGTGTGTGTGTGTGTGTGTGTGTGTGTGTGTGTGTGTGTGTGTGTGTGTGTGTGTGTGTGTATGTGCACTTAGGTCACTAGACAGAACAGAGCTGGCAGTGGCAGGAGCATGGAATAGACAGGATGAGGTGTGATGATGTTAGGTATTGCCAGCTATGCCAGGAGAAGTAGGGCAATGGATAGTTGCTTGTGTTGAAAAATGTATTTGTAAAGCTGTTTGTGTTAAAAATGTTTCAACAGTGTGTCCTGCTGGACAGAAAAGAAATGTACATGTATATCAGACTGTACTGTTGTAACTGTGGAAATGAATACCTTGGATGCACAGGCTACTGGAAGAGAAGAGGTTAAGCTAAGTGCCAGCTAACTTTGAAAATGTGTGAAATTAAATTACTTAATTTAGGCCATAAAGATTGTATCTTACAGTTCTGATTGCAGCCAGAGACAAAATGTCTAGGAAAACAAGTACTAGGAAGCCTTTTGTATTGTCTTTAGCCATGAACTAATTGCTACTCTGGAAGGGTGAAAGTTTGAAATTGTTTTATGACTCCCACAAGCTGCAACAGATCTGAGCAAAACCCTATGTGTGTGTATTATTGACACATATGTGTGAGATTCTGGGTCATTTGCTAGAAGAGGGGGTAGTATGAGAAACAGAAGTCAGATTACCAGATGTATATGATCTCATTCTGTAATCCAGGACAAAAAATTATTTTTTAATATTAGATGAGAATGAAGTCTCAGAGCAGTCTGTTTTTGGAACCTGACATAGAAGGATCTCTCACCCACATCATCTTGCCTTGCTCTAGTAAGTGAACTAGAGGACGGTAATTTCTTCAGATCAGTCAGGAAAATATAATGAGATTAGTTAAGCACTGTTTTCCTGTATCTGTGTGAATCTATTCATCTGTGTTATTTTTAATATTTCCTGTGACTGGAACTCTGGTGTGTACTATAAATAGATATTTAGTATTTTCCTGTTCTTTCATTATTTATTATTAAATATAATTAAACGTTCCATTGTGGCTGGTCGTTTAGAGGATATTTTAAGCTTAGAGAGTACTTATATCTATTTGGTGACTCTGTGGCCACTCCTAAAAGCATTACTGCATTGGTCAATCACTATAATTTGTATTAATATTAATTTCACTCAGTATAATTGGGTGCCCTTGTAAGACCCGTAGAGTAATTGTCTTTGGAGTGTCTGGTGGCAGTGTAACTTCGTTATAGTCAGGGTAAAAAGAGGCATAGCTAGTACGTCTGTGCCAGCCTTTCCCAGGAGTGTGTGTGTGTGTGTGTGTGTGTGTGTGTGTGTGTGTGTGTGTGTGTGTGTGTGTGTGTGTGTGTGTGTGTGTGTGTGTGTGTGTGTGTGTGTGTGTGTGTGTGTGTGTGTGTGTGTGTGTGTGTGTGTGTGTATGTGTGTGTGTGTGTGTGTGTGTGTGTGTGTGTGTGTGTGTGTGTGTGTGTGTGTGTGTGTGTGTGTGTGTGCGTGTATTTGTTGAAGTTGGTTTTATAGCTCTGTTAGTAAGAAATGACTTACCAGAAATTCTGTCTCTCACTGGTTATGATGTGGAGAGGGAGAAAGAGAGAGAGAAAGAGAGAGAAGCATTTGGAGTCCCCAGCAGTTATGGAAGCAAGCACTTGTTTAAAAGTTTGGTGCAAACATTGATAGATTACAATGCTAATCATTTGCAAAGTTGGGACCTGCACGAGCAAGTCCCAAAATACAGAGATTAAATGGCTGAGAAACAGACTTGCATTTACAAAGTCCAAAATGGTCATTTCTTGGGATATTCCCTCTTCTCCAAGGTATGGCAATCTCAGATTTGATATGTATACAAGTTTTGAGGGTGTGGGAGCAAATCCCACCACACTGCGTGGGTGACAAGATGCAAGCCCCCTTCAAAAAGGAAATTTAAAGGAGAAGAGAGATGTTAGAAATTCACTCTTCTGCTGTTTTGATATGTTTTTCAGTCTGCTATCACTCGACCTTTTGAGTGCTAACATTTCAGTAGGGAGCCACTCATAATACTAATACCTGTAAGTGGGTGAGATGGACAGCTGGACAGTATACAGGGAATAACTGAGATATCAGATCTTTACAAAATAAATGGTGATGCTATAATGGGGAAGTAATCAAGCCTGCTTTGCTGGATGAAGCTTTGACCATCATTCATGGGCTGTGTGAAAGCATAAGAAAACTGACACTGTACTGGAACCAATTAAGAAAGAGGCTAGGTAAAGAAAGGTTGTAACCAGGCAAAAAATAGCAAAGATAAAACAATGCCCATAAGAGGGTTCATTTTCCTGTGCTCATTTTGAAAGATACAGCACTGTCCTTGCACACAACCCTGTAATAAATAAGAAGAACGTTTGCTTAATACATTATTTGGATGATTTCCAACTCCTTGTTCACAATATATGAGGCTCCTAGAGTTTATGCAGACTAAGGTACTGATGAGTTTCATGGATGATAATAAAGTAGCAGAGATTAATTTGCTGGGGTAGAGACAAATGGTCATAGAACAGGAAAATTATTAAGACAGTCAGGACTTGGAGTATAGGCATACAATGTCAACAAGATGGCAGCACATACATCAATAAGAAGGAAGGACATATTTAGTGTGTTAAATGAAACTACTGATGCATTTTCACATTTTCATTTTCAAATTTTGCAGCCCCTTTCCAGATGCTAAGCAGAAGACAGAAGTGGTTCCATCCATAGTATGTAAAGTTGTTGTCATCAAACTGATGAAAGTTAATTTTCCACACCTGCATACTCAGCACACAGAGGATGTATGTAACAGCAGTTTAATAATATTTCTAACAGTTTATTCAGAAAGCATGGTTGACAGACAACAGACAAAACCCAGGGGCAGTTAATAGTTTAACAGTTAAGTCAGGAAAGGATGGATAACAATAAATACAGTATACAGACAGCTAGCTGGAACTGGGACTAGTATGAAACTATCTGGGTGTTATGATACCACAAAGGTATGGGCAATAATATGGGAGTCTGTGGGATGAGATTAAGTACAGGTAAAAATCAGGTTAGGCAAAAAGGGGTTGCTACAATGAATATAACCGGGTTCATTAGGACAGCTTAAAAGAATTTGTTGGTCAGCTATGGGCTGTGAGTAGTTTAAAGTATTGACTCTTTGCATGACATGGAATCATCAGGTTCAGTGAAATCATGGGAAGTAATTTAAATACTGAGATACAACTCTGACTTCAACAACATTAGAATTCCTGGACAGTACCCAATTGTTGTGAATAGAAAGAAGTAAAACAAATCAGTTTAATTGACTGAATTTATAACAGATGTAAAGAAAATTATTTAAAAAAAAAATTAAACAATTCTTAATTCCTGATTTATTTTTATCTGCTGTCATTAACTTCAGGCTGCCCTATTGCCATGTCCTTCTTAATTCCATTCTTTGTGGCTTCCTACACATAGTAGCCAGGGGTATAACACATGCCAGGAGAGTCCCATTGTGGAAAAACCATGCCTACTCTATCCATGGATAGCTTACAATGGATGTGAGCCTGCCATGCACCATGAGTGGATTAGGACCAGGTGAGGATCCATCATAGTGAAGCTTGTAGTGTTTTTCTTATTAAGCACTACCTCCCTCTGACATGTTGGGTGACATTATCTAGGTAGGTGTGTAATTATGCCACTGTGAAAATAACCCTCTCCCATGTAGTGATATGTTCCTGTTTTGCCCACCTACCTACCACAACACTGGCATTTTTACCATGACCCTGGTATTACCACTCTGGCTAACAAAACAGCCTCATCCAGCCCCTTCCCCCACCCCCACCAAGTCCCTACTCTATGCTCCATGTCATTCTTAAAATTAGAAGGACCTTCATTATCATACTAGGTGTTTTAAAGGAAAAGCTCTTAAGGGAATTCTCAACACTTGACTGGCCAGAAGCTTGTGTGAGTCCAGCATGTAATGCTGCAGCTCTTGGGTTTGAATCTGAAATGAAAGCTAACATATTCTTTTCATACTTCTGATTCTAATCAGAAGGCTTTCTGTGTGTGTGTGTGTGTGTGTGTGTGTGTGTGTGTGTGTGTGTGTGTGTGTGTGTGTGTGTGTATGTGTGTGTGTGTGTGTGTGTGTGTGTGTGTAATTTCACTTTAATCTCCCTCCTAGGTATAACCTACCTGAAATGAGAAAGTTCCTTAGGGAAATTTCAACATCTATCTGGCCAGGGGCTATAGTTAGTCCACCTGAAGTGACACCACATTAAATGCCAGAGGTCTTGGTTTCAACTCCCACACGACAGCTAATGTTTTCCTTTCATACTTTGGTGCTGCTTGTGATTCATTTGTGGTTGGGTTTTCAGGCTGCTGCAACATATCTTGTATGCATTTTTTTTCTCTTCTGTTAAGCTCACTCATTAACTCAACTTTACAATATGAATTAAAATTTCGGTCAGTATTTTATAATAATACTTATTATGGCCAGAAACAGGACAATAAGAGAACAATATAGAAAGGGTGTCTGTTAACATTCTAAGGGCAGTAATCATGACCTTCAAGCATGGATGTTGTGGGCATATGTGGGTAAATATATATATATATATATATATATATACACACACACACACACACACACACACATACTGCAAGGCTGTAGTATCCCAGACTATTCCCCATAGATTGAGGTACAGTGATCTTGGAGGTAGTAGAAGTGCAAAAAAGGAAGGTCAAGCTTCTCTACAAAAATACTTAAAATATGTAACCGCAAGCTTTGGAATTATTTGAATCACAGTCTATTTTTGAAAAAGGTGGAATTCACAAAATCAGAGTTCACAGTTCTTAAATAGTCTATAAAAATGTTAACAAATGAATACAGAACATCAAATCAGTGCACCTGATTCACTAAACTAGCAATCTATTTATTTTTTTAATGAGAAGAAAAATTCTCCACACCGTAACAAAGTGGGCTATACATACATGACAAATATAACTAACTCTATGGTCGCCAAACCTTGGGATAAGTTATATCAGTTTCACAGAGTCACTAATTCAGTCTTAACCAAATTGGTTTTGATGAGCTAGGAATCTGCAGAGTATGCAACAAACATTAAATATGCTATAAGAAAAAAATCATAATATAGCATGTTCAGAGCCAGTCACTGACACAGATGTGAATGTGTTACATTTATATAAAGTTGACTCCTTTCTGGGCAACCCTTAAAAATCACGTAAGATAAAACACATAGTTTTTCTTATAAAATATGCCTCAGAAGATATGCTGTGTGCTTTTATATAGATAA
>NC_056728.1:1039568935-1039573935 GCF_019279795.1 Protopterus annectens | reverse complement strand
TGGAAAAAAATTTAAGAATCTAAGAATTTGATTTTCAGCTTTTAGAACTGAGTGATATTGTTGGAAGAGCCCAGAGCAATGACGTGTCAATCATATACAAGTAAAGGGAAAAGTACTTTAATGACTATGGCCTATCAGCCATCAGCATTAGGAAGATGACTGATCATTTAGGAAAGTCTAAGTTGACCTAGAACCTTGTGTGTTTGGGATTCAACGTTTACAAAAGGACATTTGTTGTTCACATAGGAAGCTTAAATAACTTTGCTCAGTGATAAAAGGAAGGGGGAGTCCAGTAGGACCTGTAATGGCAAGAGTTTGAGTCTATTGAAGTTTTTGATGTGTACCAAACAGCAGTAATGAATTTTTGTGGATATTAACAATCAAGTTATTTTTGTGAAGTCAGTTCCAGATGGAAATAAAGTCGGTCAGAATTACATTCAATACACACACACACACACACACACACACACACACACACACACACACACATATATATATATATATATATATATATATATATATATATATATATATGGATCATAGTGACATTGTTGAAATTACAGATGTCCGAATCCCAAATTACTGAGACCAGACGTCCGAAACACCACTTCAACAAAAGATCGGTATGCCGAAACACACACCACTGAAGCAACACACTACACAAAACACCAACAGTACAACATACCCTAAAACATTTTTGCAGGGGGCAAGTCCCCCTGCACCCCCCACACCCCCTGGTAATTATATAAACCAACTCTGAGATCGCACTACAATGATTGAAAGAGTATATTCCCTGATCATCATTGTACTGCGCTGTCCATGTAAACCTACAGATGCTTTGTGTTACCTGTTTCAGTGTTGCCAGTGCTATTTTGACATATAAGAGGCAATGTGGGGGATAGACCAAATGTTATATATAGAAAAAGTAAAAATCTTAAAACAGTATTTGAAACCTTAAAAGTTCCCAGGAAAGAAAATTATAGTATGGAAAAATGTGGTCACTGTGGTTATTGTAAGTATGTTCTTGTAGGTGTCAATATTAAATTGAATGGTTTTAAAATTAAAATACTTGATTATTTAACTGTGAAAGAAGGGGGTAGTTTATTGTGCACTTTGTGGCTTATGCCCTGTATTTTACATAGGAAAAAACTTAGTGTAGATTAAAAAAAAATGCCTATGAGCACAACTATGAAATTAAGAAGAAAAAGGAAATATATGCCCTATCAAAACATGTGGAAGAGAACCCTGGACATGTCTTTAAATTTATTATTCTATAAAAAATTATGCCTAATGTGAGGGGTGGTGCATGGTCTCTAAATATACAGAGGTGTGAGCTGTACTGGCAATTGTTTTTAAATGCTAACAATTGGCCAGGTTTAAATGACCAAATATTGCTGGCATGTATTTTAAAGTTGAAAGCATTGGAGAGAGACGGTGTATTATTATCCATAAATTTAAATTTGCATCTTTAAGATGTTTATAGCTTTTTAAATGTTTATGTTTGCATTTTTTATGTTCTTTATATATTTACTACTGTTGTTTTTTAAAAGACAGCTTATTCTGTTTGAGAGCTTGGCTGTCACATGGCCTGTTTTTAGATCACCTGAGCTTATAAATTAGTCTAGTTGTTGTGTGTTTTTTATCTGAAGAAGTTTCTACTCAAAGACACAAAAGAAATAATCAACTAAACATTTATCATTTATTCTGCCAAGTAGAGCTGTGCTTCTCTGTATTTTATGTTCCTGTTTGCTTTGAGGTTGTTTACATTTAAATATTCACCATGGTAATTTTTACTTTACTCGTGGTTTAACCCATGCTCCTATTCACACCTCTCAACTATACAGATTCTTAGGATCATAGGATCATAGGCTAATGGCCCTGGGGCCCTTACAAGCCTAGGCAAGAGTTTATCCCCTAAAAAGAAACCTCAGTCCTGCAGAATGTCCATATTTTTTGCCCCATACTTTTAGTCCAATACACATAAAATTGTGGTTTTCTGGAAAATCACAGGCAAATCATTGAGGGTTAAAGTCAGAAAATAATGACAGACATTTGAGTTTCAGACTTCATATTATTCAGAAAATTCGTGCTAATGCAAAATCTGTTATTCTATCAATGTTCTAAGTTTGTAAGAGCAATATTTAAAAAGTATCCCTATTTTTGGCCTTTGTTCCCCCATCATTGATGGCTTTATCTAGATTTCTTGCTCTAAGAGGTTGAGAGGTATACTCCTTTTATTGACTATCATATAAGATCTTAGCATAGTTTAACTCATCTAGTAGCACGAGACTTCATATTGATGGGTGATTTCAATGTGTGTTTGAAAAATGGATCAAGATTTTTCTCTCCATTTAATAAAGTTTAATTCGGTTGCAACTTTTGGTTAAGAAAACATCAAAAAAATCAATGAAACTATTTATAACAACTACCATATATTTTAAGAAAGTTATGTTATCACTGCTGGTCCAGCTCTTCTACCAGCACATATTTTTAAAGCTTTTACTGATGATTTAATTCCATATCTCACATGACTTACTGACTGTTTATGGAATTAACTACACCAGGTCAATCCTTTCTCTGGCTATAATTATACTGATTCCAAAGCTAATAATGAAATGACTGATATTAACTATAGACCTATTTCTGGCTTAAAAAACAATTATAAAATTGTTAATCTCTAGAATCAAATTATGTTAAATGAAATACTAAAGTTAATTTCATTCTTTAGGTTTGGTTTTACACAAAGAAGATCAATTTCAACTCAAGTTCAGTTATTACATGCTGTTTTGTAATATTAATAAGAAAACAAATTAGATTAAGATGCATCTTTCTATTCACTAGACACACACAAGGGACCTGATTCAGAAAGATTACCACAAGGTTTATATGAGCCATATACTTCACGATAAACATTTCTGATTCAGAGACACTCTACCATGGTGCTGCAACATGAAGGCATGCAGCAACACAGTGGACTGTCTCTGCACCCATGCTAAATGCTGCTGATGCATTCTGGGAGAGATGCATTTGCTAATTAGCCATGTGCTCTCTTTGGAACTGCCTGTGGTAAAACATTTACACACCTGAGTGACTCAGAGAATCCCTAAGCTGCAAAAATTACCATGGCTGCTTCTGGCCATTCATAGAAATAAACATAGCCAAAAGTTTGTATATTCCATAACAGTAGTGGTAAGTACCAGGAAGTTTAGAAATAGGTAGTGTTAGGGATTTGAGTCTCTATGTGTACATGTGAGGGACTACATATGTGAGTGTATTTGCACATGTGCATATTTGTCTGCCTGGAAGGTTACAGTAGGAGAGGTTAGCGAGGAGTTAGGTTAGGGGCATGTTTAGGGGGTAAGTATATCCATGAGTGCAATCAGGTGAGGAAGAGGTTGTGTGAGTGTGTATATTTGTGTGTGTGTGTGTGTGTGTGTGTGTGTGTGTGTGTGTGTGTGTGTGTGTGTGTGTGTGTGTGTGTGTGTTTCTGAATGTGTGTGAGTGGGGAGGTGGGAGCTGTCAGACCTGCCACTCCCCTAGACTAACAAGCCAATCCTGTAACATTGTTGGGGAAAAACAGTGGCCACCAGGGATAACTGCCAGATTGTGGCTAACATCACTACATAAGGTATGTTGAGTGGTACACTAAACATCAGGGATAATACTGAAATATCATGACTTACTGGCACTTAGGGTCAGGGAAACTCTAGCTACCAGGGAGAACACTATAACATCATGCCTTATGGGCACTTATAAAAAAGATAAAGGAAAGACATGTGGGTAAAGGGGACCACTAGACACCAGAAATACATCTTTAAAAATGTGCCTCAATGTCATTTAAACAAGATGTGGGATGTGGAAGAACACTAGACATTGGAGAAACTCTATACAGTGTGCCTTAAAAATACTTAATAAATAAAAAACAACATGGATTAGGTGAACCTTTATACACCAGGCATATTATAAATAGTAAGCCTTAAAGGTACTTAAAGAACGCCAGCCTTGTATACTCCCACCTCAGATATTAGTCCCCTGAAACACCATTAGATTCTGAGGGGTTAAGGGAAATAAGGCTAAAAAATAGGAGAAGGAAAAAAGTTACAAAGGAAGTGAAAAAGAATTGAAACCCTGCACCCTTGCCAGCTTTAATCTGCTGAGTTAACTGGCAAGCTAGTGCAGTCAGAGTTTTTAAGCATATAATGAGGATCTATGGCAGCATTCAAGACCAGCAACAGTTTGTAAGTTATAAGGGATTGGGGGAACAGCACATATAAGCATACTTCTCAACCTCATAACAAAAGACACAGACAAAGCCAAAATTAGTGATGAGACAAGGACACTCAATCAGGGATGGATTTTACTTATTCTTCTTGTTCTAAGCTACAGAGAGACTGACCGACTGCCTGCTGTGATATTGGGAGAAGTGGATGAAGTACCTTGTTTTTGCTTTTTGCTGCTTATTTTTGCTAACTTCACTATTCTGAGCATTTTTTTTATTAACTTTGCTACTTATTTTTAACTGTTTTTTAATTCTGATACTGTTTGCACTTTAATTGATAATTTTTAAGTGTTTTTCAACCGTTTAATTGCTGAGGGCTACACACTCAAGTGCGCTAGCCATTTTACTGCCTCAAAAGTGTTTGTATTATGGTATCAGTTCTAATTTTCAAAAAAAAAATCCTATCGCTCTACTCGTTTCCCGCCTTTCTATAACCAGTAGAGTCCAGTTTTCAGATGTTGCTGAATTCTGAGCTGTTTTGTAGTTTCTGTGTTACCCAGACCTTACTAAAATAGAGGAAAGATTCTCTGTTCATCAGTGAAAGTGGTGAGCTTGGAGCTCAGAATCTATAGTTTTATTGGCCATTTTGTGCTATTTCTATCCCTTTCATCTTTCTGTTCAAAAACCCATGTTTGCGCACTTTTTGTACTTGTATTACCTCAGCAAGAGCCTGCCTGGGTGTCCTGCAGAGTTCTACAGCAGCAGAAGGAGAAAAGAGAGA